>NW_024581077.1:2476263-2747969 GCF_017639235.1 Corvus kubaryi | reverse complement strand
CGCCCGCCGCCTGCCCCGCCCGGCCCCCGCCGCGCCGGGAGCCCGCGCAGGCGGCCGGCAGCAGCCTCCAGAGCAAGAGCCTGGCCGCCCTCTTCGGCTCCCTGCAGCGGGGCCGGGGCGCGGCGGGCGGCGCCGAGGCGAAGGCGGGCGGCGGGGAGAAGGCGGCGGGCGGCCCGCGGAAGGTGCCGCTGCGGGACCGCAACCTGCCGCCCTCCTTCTTCACGGAGCCGGCGCTGCCCGGCCCCGCCGCCCGCGGGCCGCCCGCCAAGGAGCCGGAGAAGGGCGGCGGGGGCGGGGCCGCGGAGGCGACCGAATTCTTCGAGCTGCTGTGCCCCGAGTACGGCGCGCTGCTGCCCGAGCACGCCGCCCCGACGGACGCCTTCGGCGGCCGCCTGCCCGCCGAGCTGGGGCTGGAGCACGGGCTGTACGAGCTGCCGCTGCCCGCCGGCCCGCACCCGCTGCTGGGCGGGCTGCTGTACCCCGAGCCGCCCTGGAGCCCGGCCGCGCCCTGCAGCCCGCCCAGGAAGGCGCCGGCCGAGCCGCTGCGCCCGCTCTATCCCGGCGGCGCGGAGCCCGTGCCCGCCAGCGGCGGCAGCGAGGAGCCCGGCGGGCACATGCCAGCGGGCTTCGCCCCCTTCTTCCCCGAGTGCCCGCTACCCCCGCCGCAGCCGCCCTACGACTATGGCGGCGGGTACCACCGCGGGGGCTACCCCGGGCTGTAGGGCGGCCGGGGCTCGGGGTCCGCCGGGACTGCGAGGCGGGCAGCGGAGCCCGGAGCCCCCCGCCGGGGCGGGCGGACGCTGGGGCGGCGCGGAGGCCGCACGGGGCTCCACACACCCCGCTGCATGTGAGAGCCTCGCACCCGAAACCGCGACCACGGCCCCCGCAGGATTCACCCTTGTGCACTGCCAGTCTCCTCCTCCTGCGGTTTGGGCGACGCTGCAAATAAAATGTGAAACTTTGGGTTTCTTCAGGTGTTTTTGTAGCGGCCGGTGCCCCCCTTTCATCCTCCTTCCTCTGGGGCCAGGGCTTGGCTGGCGGTAGGCAGACGCGTTGCTGTACCTGTAGGCGACGTGGGAACAGGGGCTGCGTTCCTCAGAGGCCGCGGGGACCAGTCGTCAATGATTTCAGTCTAAATCTAAAGCTCATGTCAACACTTGAGGCGCGTTTAACATTTTTCCCAGGCTCACGTTTGTCACAAGTGCTGGCAGGTGTTCAGCTGAGGACACAAAGGCAAGAAAGTGAAGCAAAATTAAAAATGCTGCTACCAAAACTCAGTGTCCTGAAATTTTAACAACAGCTTGCAGGATCTTGCAAACGGCAATTTACAGCGATTCGTAAGTTAATTGATGGTGTACGTTCGGGACAAAAATGTACTGTAGCCACTGCGGCCATGTGATTCCTACAGACTGTTGGATTTCTTCCAGGAATGTGTCAAAGCTCAGAAAGCAATGCGGCTCTGTCTCATTGTGTACAGGAGATTATTTGATAATCATTTAAGTTATGTAAAAGAGTTTATGATAGGTCCTATAAAAATAAAGGTACACAATAGATCCGAGATCTGTGGTTGTTACTGCTGTTGAGACGCGGCGTCTAGGGGGCTTTCACTGTGCCTCCATCCTCTGACATGGTTTCTTGGCAGGAGTTAAGATGGGCAGCGGGTTTTTTCTTTTCTAAATCTTTTGAAATGCTGTATTTTATCCACAGCGACCCGTGCTTGTTTTGCCTTCATTTGTACCGTCTGTTTCTGTAACTTAGTGGAAAGAAAGGAGCGATAATACGCTACAAAGTCAAGGGATGAAAATTGTTACAGTTATGAAAACAGATCAAAATACTCGGAGGTTTCCTATTGAGATGCAAGTTTTCAAAGGCAATCCCGCAGTCTGGCTCCCTGCCAGCCCCAAGTGAATTGTTTGTTTTTGAAACGGGATCCACATACGGATCAGCTGGGGGTTTTACCCTCGGTTGCGACAAATCCTTCTGCCTTCTGTCTTTTAAAAGATAATGTGAGAGGTAAACCAATTTTTTTTCATTCTTCAACTCAGATTTAACTTTTCAGAGATTTGGGGTCAGCATGCTGGGAACTGTGTAGAGGTGAAGCAAAATCTTTTGGAAATAAAATGAGATAATTTGTTTTGGCAAATTTTAATTTTACTTTTAAAAGCAAGAGCTATAGCTGCTGCTGCCTCTTTCCTCCCCAAAAGCCACCCAAGGTCTCCACAAGCTGTATGGAAAGGAACCATGATGGATGAATGTCTGCAACACTCCAGCATCTGACAGCTGAGTGCTGTTGAGGAAATGCATTTTTCAAGAACAATTTTGCAGCAGTTTATACAGTAGAGCGTGTATGAGGCTCAATGGGCAGCCTGTCCAGGCAAGGTAGCTACAAATTAGGTTAATCCTGCCCTGCTGCTGGTCTTGATGATGGGACAATGTCCTGCTCTGTAAGCTCTGTCCTGCCTTCTTCACTTTGGCAAACCTCCCAGTTTGCATTTGTGAGCTGCACGCTGCTAGCTCCCAGCAGAGCTTGTGTCTAACTGCATCTGAGACTACCTGGGCAAGACCAGCTGGGTCTTCAGATGGAGATGCATTGTATTATTTTTTTGTTTGTTTAGCTTCTACTTCAAGCATGTGAATTCGCAGCATGTCTTGGCAGCTGCTCAGAATATTTCAGTTTGACAATGCTGTGCTAATAATCTCAGTGCCCACTTTTCTCACCTGAGCTGTGCACATGAGATTTGTGCTTTCAGCAGGCCAGGCAAATGATGGGGGAGCTGATAACGCAGGGGTCTCTGCCAAGGAACAAACCCACCTTTTTAAGGATTTATTTATCTCATAAGCTTAGTAGGCAAATGTGCATTAACTGGCGATCTAATCCTGAAGACCTTATAGCCTATCCTGTCAGCTGTCTCACAGGTGTCAGTGAGATTTGCTCAGAAAACGTCAGAAGGAGGTTTTCAGGAATTGATTCTGGGATAGACATTGCAAACCTGAGTGGTCTGATTGCCCAGTGACCTCACCTTCTTATTCCAAGTAGCCATGAAGGGCCACAAATCTGACCTGCTGGTGGTTTTTGCTCATTTGGTGCTCTACTGCCTTGCAGATGGTGTCCTGTGGTGCTCAGAAGCTGAGCATCATTTGCCTTCTTGGGTTAGACCTTGTCTAAAACCAGTGGGAAAAGCAGCTCTGTGGGTGCCAGCAGGGCTGGGCTGGTCCAAGGCTGGGGTGGCAGCCCATTCCCAATGCTGCCAGGTTGGGAGAGCTTGCGAGAAGTTGGGGGCAGGTTCCAGGAATCATCCTGACTGAGCAGCAGCTGCAGATGTCTCTTCAGCATAGCCTCTATCCTACAATAGTTCCTTAAGGGGGATGTTCAGATTACAGGAGCTTGCACTGAAAGAAAAAAAAGAGATCTAGAAATCAGTGTTCTTCGAAGTATGGCTACACTGCTGCCAGAGGATGTATTCGTATTTGAGGAGTACCTGGCATGGGAAGTCTGATAAGCCTGGAAAGGAGCTAACAACAGCTTTTCCCACAACACAGACCAAACAAAGGACTTCTGTGTAACTCCTGAGGAGTGCTGGAGAACCTCTCCACACTGTGGAGGCAGTGAGGGCACCCAAGCAGCCCAGGGGTTGCCATCTAGTGAGGCTGCATCTTTGATCTCCTTTGTGCATGTGTGGGCTCTTTTTGTTGGGTTGTTTCCCCCAACTTGAATAGCGCAGGCACTGAAAACATCACCTAACAGTCTCACTCAGAAACACCCTTGGGATATTGTTTTCTCCTCTGAAACACTGAAGATCATAATCTTAACCATCTGCAAGAATAAAAGCTTTTCTAATTGAGCAAGATATTTTGGTTTTTTTGATGCACTTTTATAAGGAGTCTGTCCCTAAGGACTAAAGCTGATTCTTTTTAGCTTTTCTGTCTTAAAAGAAGTGTGTCCCTCTGAAAGGAAATGGGTTCTGTTTGGTTGGATCGAGGTCAGACTACCAAACTATTTCATTTTACAAAGCCTGCACTGAGTTCCTCAGAAACACTAAACTCCATTCTGTTGCTGGTGTATTTTACACATACTGCCTTAATGTTACTGGAGATTTTGATGGGAAAGCATACACGTGTTAATAATTTTTCATATACAGTCAAAGATGATAACGGGGGATGACGAGAACCCTTGCTTCTCATTTTAAATGAAGGAATCTTAACCTTTCCTTAATGGTGGCTTACTGACAAATAAGTAAGGGTTCACCATGAATAATTACTACTGTGCCTCGGTATTTTGTGACTTAAATGGTCTGGGTCTATTCCAACGCCACTTTCAGAAAGCAGAAAGATTGCTTTTTTTGAAGTGTTTTGAAACAGGCTCATTAACTATTTCATGGCCTGATCTTGGGAAAGCTCTAGTACAGCCTGGCCATCGATGATGAGTCATCTTCATTGAGCTTACATAGTTGATCAAACAGCGTTAGTGAAAAAGATACATCAGTTTATTGTAAACTCTTTTTGTTTTCTGACTTTTTAAATAAACTGCTTTTGGCAACAGTGCAAAAACTGAAGGTCATTCTGCAACAGGAGGAAAAAGGTGGTGGAGCAATTCTGTAGAGACATCCGAGAAATTCAGATGAGAATGTGAGAGCTCAAGCTTACAGACCTGACTATATGAAGTGAGAGATGGAAATGCTTTTAGGATAGCTTTGTATCAGCCAAAGAGGCTGGTGAACACTTGCTTAAAATCCAGTAGTATTTGTAACACATCTACATAAACAACTAAAAATAGTGTATTATAATGAATGCCCTCTCCCCAGTTCTGTGTGGGTGAAGATTGGCAGGGGACTGCTGAAAGGTGATGCTGTGAAAGATGAAGATGTTTTAAAATAATTTTCAATACCTCACTGTAACCCTGATTATCCCCTCCCTCACTGGCAGAGAACTACTTCACCAGCCTGCAGGTTTTCAGCCTTTTATGCTTTTTGGACCCCCTCCATATGAAATGTAAACGTACTGTCAAAGCCTTATTTTTTAGGGTTGTTATGGTTGTAGTCCACAGACCTATGGTTGTCCAGAGATCACAGACTCAATGTCACTTCATTGCTGTCAGTGGAAAGTATTTTTAATTGCTTGAATTGGCCAGTGTGGGATTTGAGGAATAGGCAGCATTTCCCAAATGATCTGTCATCTCTCCTTCTTTGAAATGGGGGAATCACATCTCATTTATACAATCTGTATCTCCCTCCCAGAGGCAGCTAAAACTGCAGGATTTACCCTGTGCTCCCTCCAGGTATTCCCCAACAATGTTGGGCATATAAGAAAAGGTGGACTGGTCTGTACTGAGGGAGGGAGGAGAGGATTCAGGATTTGTAGTAAAGGGTTCTGGTGCTCCTGTTAGTGCATGTTTTGTGTATTAGGATGTCTCCTGGTGGGCATTTTAGACTGCTTCAGCCTTAGCAGCTAATTGTAATTCAGTCTGTGGGCTCTGCTGAACAAATTCTGGCAAATCCTGCTATGCCAGATCAAGAGGTGACTGTCTCCATTTTCTACGCGGTCTCTTTGCTGTAGGTGCCATCCCTTAGTTATATGCTGAAGGGACCTGTACCTGTGCCTCCTTCACTACAACCTGTAATCAGTGCCCAAGTGCATCTTCAGAGAGGGTTTGGAGTGAAGTGGGTGCTGTTTGGCTTAGCCCAGGAATGGCTGGAAGTCAGCTCAGCCGTTTCAGCCACAGCTAAGTGGAGCAAATCTGCTGTCAGACTGGGAGCGAGTTAAACCTGAGACACTGGGTGACAAATCACTTTGCTGGTAGCTGTAGATGGGGAATACAGACTGCTCTCTCTTGGAGAAGCTGGGCATAATTGTTACTAATTTTATTTTTGTTCAGCTTCATAAAAGATAGAGGCCCACTGCTTCAACCCTGTGTACCTCCACAATGGTGAAAGCCCAGTGAATGACTTTTAATTTGATGTTGCCACAATACTCTTCAAACAGAAGAATCCTGCCTGAGAAGCTGCTGCACCAAGGATGGTGGCACAGGAGAGGTGGTGGCCTGGATTTTTTTCCTTTATTCTTAATTGCAGAATGTGATACAGGCTCTTCTGTACCACAGGGTAAAGGAGAAATTTATAGGGACTGATCCCCATGACTGATTTCAATGATGTAGCAGACATGACCCTTTCTGTCTTCCAAACCTCATAGTGAGGAGCTTGAGCTTGTGCTGAGTGTGCTCAGGACTCTGCTCTGGGTTCAGGCGGACACAACACTCCAAGGTGGCATTGAGAGCTGTTCTGGACCCCCCCTTAGCATGACATTCTTATTTCCTTCTCTTCCCACCTCTCTTTGATGTGCTCAGCTCCCAAGTTAGCCAGAATGTTTATTTGGGTATTAAGGCTGAGCACCCTGAAACATGATGGAGGTTCATAGCCAGTCTGTGAGATCTCTGGACATCTCAGTGATTTTCCAGACCAATTTGCAGGAGTTACAGATTAAAATAACATTTAGTGCTCTGACTGCTGACTGTATGAATACAGCCTGGGTGACTATGAGTTGGCCTGGACTCTGGCAGATCTCGTTTAAATAATACCAGCCAGTGTTACAGTTCTGTGATCAAATCCCCTCCCATTCCAGCAATCTCTTCCCTGTCAGTGGTTTGTCCTGGAGTAAACAGCCCTGTTATTCTCAAGATACAGAAAGCAGAGATCAGAGGGGTAAAATTGGGTATGAAGTTTAAATGAAGAGAAATTCCATCCTTCTACCACCATTTTTCATCATGTGTGGGTAACTAATAAGGAATTTTTTGCATAGTAACGCCTCACAGTAGAACTGGGCTTCAAAGAACAGCTATAATTGCTTCTATGCACTCCAATAATTGCATATAAATCAATTACCAGCATTTTAGGTATTTGAACAGCTCGCTCTATGAAGAAAAAACCTTTCTTTCCTGTTTAATAGCCAGACATTTAGCTTCTTTGTTTACCCACATATCTGGGACAAATGATTCAAACTCAGTCATTAATTAGTGATTTTATCAAGATTTTCCTTTCAGGATGGAAAGGTCAGCACACCCTTGAAGTGCCAGCAAAACAAATGTCTCCCATTTGCACATGAAGTCAGGGCTTGGGAGGAAGAAGCCTCAGAACATGACTTAAAGGGTAGAGGCTTAATTTGGGGTGGCTGCTTGTAAGAACATGCCTGGTGTGCCTAATACAAATGTGATGTCCAGACATCCTGACTTTCTTCCAGAAGTCTGTGGTTAATACTTTTTTATGGCTTAGATGACCCTTCACGCCTAGAGCCAGCTGACAGAACACCAGGCACAGGGGCTGAAGGAAAAAGTCAGGCCAGAGGAGGATGGCCCTGACTTCAATATAATTTATTTTTATTGTATTGTCCAGAGCCCCTCGGGTTGTCAGAGCCACACGCTGGTTTCTGGATGCTCCTGGAGATGAGCCAGTGCTACAGCCTGTGGCAACTCCAAGCAATGTGCTGTCTTGGCCAATGGATGGGCCCTGCCAGGGAAGGAAGAATGAATTTTACTACAGGACAAATGCTACTGGCTAATCCAGATCGATTGGAATTATAAATAAGATAAAATTTTGGTTAATAAGAGGAGAGACATGAGTGATGAGGCAAAGAGAAATGAAGGGTTTTTTTCCTGGCAGAGGTAATTCAGATATCAGGCAATTGCCAGGCTTAGCATCATGTTTGGATGACAAATTAATCCCTTCTGAGCTTGAAATAGGTATTAATATTGCCACATTATTATATCTCTTGACACATTTTTCTTGTGTTTATGCTACTTTTATCACTGGTTTCAAATCACCTCATTTTTTAAAGGAAGGACAAAAGAATAATTTAAGAATAGAGACTTTTCTTGCTGCTGAGAGAATAACTGGGAGCAAAGAAATCCCAAACGAGCTGCTAGAAATATCCTTGCTTTAAATTAGAAAACAAAACACAGACAGTAGCTAAAGTCCCACAATATTCAACTTGAGTTTTTCCTACACCAATTTAGTCTCTTTTACTAGCTGATGTTCCTTGTAGGGCCGGCGCCCAGCAACTCCAGTTCCAGTAAGTATTCCCTCTGCGCGAGATTTTTCTTGTACGAAACTGGACAAGAAAAGAATTTTCACTGCCACTGCTCAAGTCCCCGGTGAAATTTGAGGTACGGCCGACAGAACCTTCTCCGCTGGGAAAAGCTGCGCATCGAAGTCCTCTACAGCCCCCAAGCGGTTCCCTTCGGATCCTACACGGCTCGCACACAGGGCGCGGCCTGTGGCCGGGAAGTCGCAGGGCGGGCACAGCCTCGCTGCCAGGAGAGGCTCCCGCCCGCCTTGCTGCGCTCCCGGGCCCCCTTCCCTTCCGCCCCGGCCCCGCAGGGAGCGTGGGCTGGCTTCGGCAGCTTCTTCGCCTTCGGGGCAAGCGAAAGCACAGCCCGTGTTCTACATGGAGGGGCAAAGGAGATCCTCACCCTTTGGAGAAGCCAGTGAGAAGTGACTTTGCTGTGACGAGTCGCTGCCCGCGGCAGTGTGTGCCTGCTCCCGCACAGGTCTGTGCAGGGTGACAGGGTGACAAGGCAGCAGTGCCCCTGAGGGACCGAGCGTGCAGGCTGTCCCACGGCGGGCTTTGGCTCTCCATGGCTGGCTGCTGTGGGAAGGAATGATGGGGAAGAGCCCCTGGCTCCAGCTGGCCCCCTGCAGCCCAGGGCCCGTGGGCTAAAACTGCCCCAGAGCTGCTGGCCATGGATACCAGGTGGAAGGGGGCTGTGCTGCCTGCCCCGGGGGCCGAGGGCAGGCAGAGGCAGGAAGGGTGACAGCTCAAGTGGCAGTGCTGCCTCGCGTTCCCGTGTGGGGCACCCGGGTGAGGAGACAGCTGGGAAGAAGAAAGGAAGCCCTGTAGGAACTGAGACACGAGAGCAAAGCTGTGGAAATCTCGATGGAGGCCGGAGAGGAGCTGCTGTCCTGAAAGTCTCTCCCCAGTACCAAGGAGTCGACGCTGCCCTCTAGCAGCCGTCCGACTGTGAGCAGAGGAGGGCACAGTGAGTGTTTCCTGCGGTGAAATCACACGGCTTCGTAAACAACAGAATTACTTCCAGATGGAGAGTTTTGTAAGGTATTTGTTTGCAGGAGCTGGAAAAGGAAGATGGATTGAAGATGAACAATCTCACACTCCATGCCACAGGTTTTTCGATAGAATGAAACCAATGTGTGCACTATCACAGTAAAATAGTTGCCTGAATGACCTCTCCTATTTGCAAGGAAGCCCAGGTGGAGCCTCCATCCTGCTCCAAGCAGCTTTTTGTTTTGGTTCAGCAGGCTCTCTTCTTCTTGAGCTGCGCACTGCCCTGCCTCTGTAGCCTGGTATCATTCCCTGTTTGTTCTCTTGGCCAAGGACAGAGAGGTCTTGGGGCTTTTGGGAAAAGATAAGGCTCTTCTTTTGAGGAAAACCCATCTTTGTGGCAGGCAGAAGAGGAGCACCAATGGCAGGACCACTTCCCACACAAGATCACTTTCTGTCTTGCACTGTCACCCAACAAGAATTTCCCTAAGGAGCAGGACCACTTCCCACACAAGATCACTCTGTCTTTCACTGTCACCCAACAGGAATTCCCCTAAGGAGCCTACCCCAGCATTTTAGACCACACATTGGTGTATCACGGAAGTGGCAGGAGAATATGCCCACTCTGGGTGCTTGTTTCGTGAACCCCCAGGATTGACCCCTCTGTCCTGAGGGGAACACCTGCACCTGAGCAGCCTAGGTGTCAGTCCCCAGCTGAGCAGCACAGCTCAGGGCTAATGTCTGTGCCAGGCACTGTCCCCCAGCAGCTGTGCCCTCTGCTGCACAGCGTGTGACCTGGTGGGGAGCACAAACTGAGGAGAGGACTCCTCCAGCTGTGTGTCTGCAGACTGCTGCCAGCATGGGAAAGCAGCTCCTGCAGGACACCAGGGGGGCAGCAAGGGACAGAGCCTGGAGGGAGAAGTCTGTCTCAGAAGGACCACTGGTTGGAAAGGAGCTGGAGGGAGACCTTTTCCAAGGACTAGGTTCTGTTGTCTTCTTGTTTCGAGGACTGGGCTCTATGTAGCACCTGAAAGAGCTGCTAGGAAAGGGCCTTTTCAGACTCCCAAGGGGCAGGTGGAAGGAAAAGAAGGGAGCAGCAAGGATGGAGGAAGAACCTAAGAGAACAAGTAATACGAGTGCTGGCTTCTGGAGATGCCTGGTGTGTGCAGGTTTTGCTTTACCTATCAATCTGCCTTTCATTTCAGCCCAGAGATTTTCTTACTTTTACCCTCTGGTTCTCTTTCCCTGCCACTGCCAGGAGTGAGTGAGCTTTTTTACAGTTGTTAACCAAACAGAGATGGTAACAGCGGTCTGGGCTGAGCTCATGGTATGGGGAGAGGCCACAGGCTCTGGGGATCACTCCACGTGTGTCTCAGCTTGTTCAACATCCTGGGCTGTTCCTGGATTCCAATGAGAAATGGCTCAGACACTTACAGGAAGAAGGGTCCAGGTATGGAAAGCACCTTCAGACCTCCCTCCCAGAAGCCATTTGCTTCTCCAGAGAAACTGTGGGGTGAAGGTAACCATGTCCCTGGAGTATCACTGCCTCTAAAGAGCAAGCAGGGGCTGCTGGCTCTGTCTGTCCTCATCTCTCCAAGGCATAACAGATATCAGGCAAGTCCAGAGGATAAAAGGAGGCTCCTGCTGTGGCAAGAGCATGGCTTGTTTGGTCCTTTTTTTGGAGTCACCATTTGTCTGGTCAAGATGAGTTGGACCAGAACTAGTATTCTGAAGAAAAAACTGTGCTTCTGCAAGTCTGATTTCTAGAATAGTGGCAGAATTATGACTTTCAAGCCATCTGTCCTAAAGCGTTTTGTCTTTGGCTTCATAGGTGGAGGCATAAAGCCTTGTTGGCTGTGTTTGAAGAGGAAGACTGTCAGGTGACTGTCATGAGACCCCTGTGCACTCCCTGATGCTCCCAGGCTGTTCAGGAAAATGTCTTCTCTTCTGAGCTTCACCTAGAAAAGACATTCCCTGTTTTTTATTTTTCCTTTTTTTTTTTCATTCTTTCCAAACACTTGGGATGTCAAGCCCAGAACCTTAACACACAGAAAGGTGAAGCCTTTAGCTAAGCAATGGGGAGGTGCATGGGAAGGAGAAGAAGGAAGAAACTAAAAGAAGTTGTATAGACACCTTTCTGAAATAAAGAAAAAGGAATTTCTGCCCTGCTACCTCCCTTCTCAAAAGCAGAGTTCTTTCCAGAAACCATGAAAAAGGCAAGGAAGCCTCAGTTTCAAAGTCTCTTGCCCAGGAAATATGAGTATTTGTTAGTGTCTCTCCCTGAACCTGAAATGTATGTGGTTTTGGGGGTGTCCTGCTCTCCAGCTCAGCTGTCCCCCATGTGTCCCTTCACTCTTGTTCCCTTGAAGGGCCACCTGAATTGAGGAGGGGAGGGGGTCTGTTGTCCCCATGGGGTTGAGGGAGGTTTTGGGGTTTGTTTCCATGGGGTGTGGCAGATGCCAGTGCCAGGCTGTGGGACCCATGCACCAGTTGAGACTCCCCAAACATCAGGGACTTTGGAAGCAGAAAAGAGCAGTGCTTCCCAAGTGTGCAGCCCTCCCAGGGCAATGCACACACTTCCCATTACATCCAGAGAGCCACAGGCAAAGCGTGGCTGTCATGTGTGAGGGATGGCCACGTGGATTCGAGCTTCCTATGGGAACTCCCAGTAGCAATGGGATTCTGTGCTTCTCAGGTGGCCCAGGTAGCTTATCCCAGGGCAGCTGAGAGCAGGCAGTATGTTAAGCAATCAACAATCAGCAGTGCTGACTGACTGGGATGGGCTGCAGCCAGTCTGTCTCTCTCACTGGAGTACCCACTGCCCACCCTGAACTCCATTTTATTCCCTACTGACATGCTCCCCCAGACAAAAATCAGTGGCAAGTAAAAAACGACTTGGATTCATTTACTTTTATCATTCTGCAAGCCTGGAGTTGCATTATATCAGCAATGACATGGGCCACAGGAACTGATGGCAAAAAGGAGAGAACAGTTCTCACAGAACATTATATATTTTGTGTTTGCATGGCTGTGGGGGGCCACCTGTAATCGTCAAGAACAAACGAATCGTAGTCAGGGCTGTACATGAGCTGTTTCACAAAGGTTTCCTTGTCTGCTGGCTCGGGGTACCAAGAAGCGAGGCCGTGCTTGTAGGCCCAGTCAACAATCTGCAAAAAGATAAGCAAAATGAGCTGCTGAAACAATGCTGGCGTGTCATGAAGCTGAAACCAACTGCAGTTTGGCCCCGTCTGTGTTTTCTCTCTTCCCTCCTCTCAGAGTTGTGCAGTTTTTGCTTTCTTCTCTTTGTGAGTCAGCTGCACTTCACCCTCAGTTGGGTGAGGAAATGCAAGCTGCCTGCAACCAGTGGCTGGTAAGAAATGCAGACCCCTGCCCTGGCAGAATGGTCAGGGTGTGCAGGTGAAGAAGGAGAGCAGCCCTTTAGCCAGCTCTGCTCACACCCGTGGGTGCCTTGGCTACACTCTGCATCCATCAGTAGCTCTGAGCAGGCCGAGGAGATCCTCAGTGGGTGTCTCTGAATTACAGATCTGATATATACAGGGCAGTAAACCCATAATTAGACAAGCCCAGATCTGGAATAGTATTTATGTACTTAGGTCCTTACTAAATACAGGAGGAAAGGTTCCAAAATAGCAATTTGGAAGCGAAAATCTTTTGGCAACTTGAGTCATGTTTGAATTTGACTCTAAACCTCATTTTTTGAAGTCCTGAGGACTCACAGCTTCAAGCAATAAAGCAGAGCTTTGTGAGCTGTGAAGCACCCCGAGTCAGAATGTATTTTTCACATTTGGGTTTTAATGATGGAAGAAATCAAAGCAGCAATTATGGCCGGAAGAATTCCTGAGAATGGTTGCTTTAGACTTAAGAATAAATTGAATTAAAAAAACACAAAGGAAAAAGGATGCCAGGGCAATTCCTGTCCTCCCTACCATGAAAAGTGGAAATAAGAGTGGAAATACTCACTTTCACAGCAATTTTGAGAGACACTTCTCTGATGCTGTCCAAAGGGGGATAGAGTCTTCCTTCTGCAAGATTCTGCTCTGTCACCTCAGCAGCAATAACCTAGAAACAAGAGAATGGTAGTTTTTAGGGATGGTCTCAAGTACATACCACATTCCCTAGCATTACATGGTAAGTGGCTGAAACCACAGCAGCACTGGGGCTGGGACTAGTCCTGAGTGGGAACTCGTGACCTTTTCAAACACATGTGTACACATTTCATTACAGACTTCAGACTGGAGCCGGAGTGGGGAACTGCTGTGTCAGGGCAGCAGTTGTGGAGGAGAACCCTGTCATGGCTCCTGCACCTCTGTAGGTGTAATGGAAGTGTGAGCTTTCCCCGAGCCAGGAGAAGGCTGCAGCTTTTTGCTGAGGCTGAGCCATTTCCCCTCCACGCATTGTCCTGAGTCAGGTTCTTTAAAACATCTGAAGTAGATACATGTGCCTCTTATCACCTTTTTTACAATATCAGTTAAATGTCAGTTGGAAACCTCTGCTGTGATGAGGAAGATTTCATCAGAGACGTGCCGGACTCCGCAGGCAATGACTCCCAGTGCCACTCCTGGGAAGACATAGGCGTTGTTTCCTTGGCCGGGGAAGAAGGTCTGTCCGTTGGGTAGGGTTACCTTTGGGAATGGACTCCCACTTGCAAATATTCCCCGGCCCTGATCAAAGAGAGAAAGAAGCATTCAGATTCAGAAGAGAAGACTTAGATTTCTGCTGCTCATCATGATCTGTGCTCAGGGTTGCCAAATCTCAGTCAGCAGAGGCATCTCTGCCAGAGCCACCTCCAGCTGACACTTTGGGAGGACCCACCCCCCAGAGCCATGATCAGGGCCGTGGAAAGGGCCACTGAGCACTGTGTGTGTGTGTACTGCAAGTGCTCTGATCTTGCTGAGGAGTCTTCCTACCTCTCTATCAACCATTTATGGAGTGTGAAGAGACACTGATGTGAGATAAAGGTCTGGGGCTGTGTGATTGCTCTGGCCATAGGCAGGTGGTGGGGACGGCAAAGGAAAGAGTGAGACAAGGGCTCCTTTCTCATGCCAAGTCAATCCACATGATTGTAATTCTTCAGTGACATTGGGTCTAAGATGGGTGATGAAATAGTTACATAAACAACTAGGTTGGCAAAACACAGGAGACAGAAACTGGGGAGGATGGGACATCTCAGACAGCTGTGAGTGAAAGAGGCAAGCACTTTCTTTAGAGGATCACCAAGTAATTCAGGCTGGTAGGGACGCAAATTCTTGCTCACAGCAGGGTCAGCTATGGAATCGGACCAGGTTGATCAGGGCTTTACCCAGTCTCATCTTGAAAACTTGCAAGGACAGAGACTACATGAGCAATCTTGGCCTCGCCCCCTGCTCCACCTCCTGACCCTCCTCACAGCGTGAAAGTCTGTCTTGACGACCCCCTCGAATGTGTCTTACTGTAACTTATGCAGGCTGTCAGCTGTTTGGCCAGCCCCACGGTGGTGTCCTGGGTACAGCCACGGCCCTGTGCACCCCGGGCTGAGCTGTGGTACCTGGGTGAGGCGGTAGCACTGCTCCGCTGTGCACTCTGCTTTGCTTGTGGGGTTGCTCAGGGCGAACACGATGGGCCTCTCATTGAAGGCTGCCATGTCCTTCAGCAGCTTCTCAGTGAAAGCGCCTGCAACAGCTGCGACACCTGCAACAGCAACAGCAGTGAGGTGGTGCTTTCCCACTGTCTGACTTCAGTGCATCGGGCTGGTCCCTCTGGGATTGGGATATGAACTGTGGGAGGGAATGGGCTTCATCTCTGGAGATGCAGGTGGCAATGTTACTTTCTCATCTGACGGTGAGATTAAAAGCCTGTCTCAAAATAAAGCCCTCTGCTCCTCCAGGCAGAGTGGACACCAGTGTTTTGGCCAGTCTCACTCCCAAAGACCTGCCTGAGGTGCCTGTTGTCATTCTTGTCCTGCCCAGCCTGGTGGGGCAACGTTTGTTGCTTGAGAGACCCAGATCCTGCCTCCCCCAGCACCTCCCTCTACAGCCCTGTCTGGAAGGGCTCCTACAGCTCCAAAAGTGAGGAAGCCTGTGCCCCATAGTTAACGTGAAAAGGATATGGAGAACTCAACTGACAAAATGAGGATGAAAAAAGCTCATTTTGTTTTGACTAGGAGAACAAAAGGAGACTCTGGAGGAAAGACACAAACTCTCCTAAGAACTGAATTGACAGGAAAAGGTTATATTAAGTGAACTCCACCTATAACTGCTGTAGGCTTCATTTTCTGCACAACTTCTTCCAGTGTGTCCACACTGGGGTGGTCCTGGGCAAACATTTCTTTCTCGTGGTTCAGGTGGCTCCTGCCCTGTGAGAAAAAGGGAGGAGTCAAACTTTGGTCTGTTGGCAAAAGGTGGACACATAACATAGTAACTCATCTTCAGTTCATTTCATCTCTCAGCCCTCTACCTAAAGCAGATTCCACATAGCAGCACCTCAGCATCAGCCAGTCAGGCATCGAGCTGCTGGTGTAACGTCACACTGGGCCGGCCTCTGCTCCTCTCACCCACTGAAGTACATTGACTGTGTGGAGGAAGGACCTGGCTGCCATTCACTTGTACATAAAGCACAAGTCTCCTCAAGTCTGAGGAGAGACAAGGGCAGAGGCCCTGGGGACACAGGGAGTGCAGAATGGAGCTGAGCGAGGTTGGGTCACTGAGCAGGGCACAATGTTGCTGTGATAATGCTCCATATGATGTGCAAGACTTCCAGCACTGCTTGAGGCCATGACCAGCGGGGTACCTTTCCACTTTAGAGGCCCAGCCCAAAGCGTTGCCTTTAGGGCAGCCAGTGCTGCTGGCAAATTCTTGTCACCATGAGACCTAGTCCTCTGAAAGCAGGAGCAGCAATGCTGACACCAATAAAACTGCAGTCTTTACTTAGGGCTGAGCAGGGGTCCAAGGTATCTGCCTGCTCTGGCCTCTCTAGCTGGCAGTGGATGGCAGGGGAGTGGGGTTCAGCTCTGGAGACAAATTCACCTTCACAATCAGTCCTTTGGAGTCCACCATCCAAATTTTTTTGATGGCATCCTCTCGTGAAACTCCTTCCTTTTCCATGGCCATGAGGATGAGATGAGCTATTCCCATTGCAGCCTGGAACAGAGAATGTAACTGCTTCATTGGGATATCATTATCTTTTGGGGGAAGGTTTTAAATGAGATGTGGGTTGGGTCATCCCCCAGCACTGCACAAAGCAGGGAGACTGTCTGCTCCAAGGTTGTACAGTGCCAAGGCTGATTTTAGCATTGTAGGTGCTGCCATAAATAAAAACCCTCACAATTATTCAGCAGAGCAGGTTGCAGGTCAGGCTGAAGAAGCAGAGGTGGTACCTTGACAAGCAGGGGCTGTCTCCATAATTTAAACCAGCTGCTGCAGGGGAGGAAAAGAGGCAGACACTTAAAAAATGCTGGTGGCAATGCCAGTACAGAGGAACTCAAAGCCAAGCGGGACTGCTGCATCTGAAACATGGCCACGGGGAAAATCTTCTCCCATTCCTGCCTGGGAAAGCAGCCCTGGACATGCTGTGTGTTTGTGGTCCTACAGCTGTGCCTGGCCCTCCTGCCCAGATGGGGACTAACAAGGCAGGAGGGGCTCTGTGCCACAGAGATGGTGACCAGCACAGATGTGTCTGCCAGCAAGTGGAGAGAGAGTGAGAGCAATCTTTGTCTCAGTGAGGGATAGACAAATAGTAACAGATCTTCCCAAAGTCTCACAGGTGGGTGAGAACTGAGACAGGTCCTGGACCAACACCTTTAGTCCACAGACCAGGCTTTGGAGGCTTCTTCTTCCTGCTCTCTCTTTGAGCAAAGCACCATACAGGTGACCTGGCTTCTGCCATGGGGCACTGACTCTAGAAAGCAAGGTTGTGTTCTTACAGTTTTCTGAGTCTGAGTCCTTTAGACTCTGCTGCTAAAGAAGTTCTGGTTTACCCTAGACACCAACCCTGAGAACTCAAACCAGCCTCCTTAATATTCCTGCAGCACCCTGCCTCATAAGAGACTTCCCTAAAGGTACTTAAAACCCCACTGACACATGGGCATCCTTGTAGTATCCACAAAGTCTGCCCAGGACTCGTGGGCCAAGAGGTCACTGAAAGACTGTTGGTAACTTCCACACAGCACCAAGATCCACCTGTGGGGCCCAATCCTGCCCAGTGACAAGGAACCTGCTTCTGTGCTTCATCCTCATGAAGCCAAGCCTTGCAGGAAGTTTCACAGTTGACTTTTCTCTCGCTAAATTTGAAGATGGAGCTTATTAAGGTACAAACTCAGGAACATTCCTACCTCTCCAGCTCCCTGGAAAACAAACTTCTGGTCAGAGAGCTTGTTCTTTGTGATCCTTAAGGCTGCAAAGATGCCAGCAACTGCCACAGACGCTGTGCCTAAAAGAGAGAAACACCATGAGATGGACATCCTGGCGAATGCATTATCTACCCTGCAGATATACTGTCAGAAACCTTGTAGGAACCATTCTCTTAGATTCTGTCACTGAAGGATCAGAGTGCCTTCCCTATGCTGAACTATTAACATTCAAATTCTCCTGCAAGGCTGGAGAACACAAATTTTCCTCCATGTAGAGTCAAAGGGACATTGAATTCTAGAAGCTAGAAGAAGTTAATACCTAAAGAATACAACAATACCTAAACTCACAAGGGTTTAAGATGCAGGTGACTTCTCTAAGGTCATATAAGACCTCTGTAGCAGAGCAATGGTCTGACCTTGGGTGCCCTTGTTACAAAATACTCTGGGATCACAGAATTACCATCCTCTTCTCCTATTTACCTTCACAGCCCAGCATCACCATTTTTAAACTCCCCCAACACCCTGATACCCTGACTCACAGCCATCACACCTTTCTGCTAAACATTAAGGAGTCACTGGGAACAGGAATCGGTCCCAGATTAGTGAGAAACCATGCAGTAAATGGAACAGAGTCGTGATGTTGCAGCCACTGTGATATCTACAGCTTTCCATCCATTAAGGGGGGAAAATGTCCAGACCGAATAACCTGCCTCTACCCCACATAACTCACACATAAATCACATGCAGCATTCATCTAATGTCCTGTCCCAGGTGGAGGAATATGGTGGAAATAAATTAAATAAGGCACAAGCTAATAAGGATTCAGGCACTGGCAGTATCTCAGCTCACCTGGGCAAGCTGGATGCAAGTGTTAAAGGGGTCCTGGGAGTGAGGGAGGAAGTTTGATCACAGAATATGTTAAGTTGGAAGGGACCCATAAGGATCATAAAGTCCATTAGTTTTATTCCTTAGCATTTGAAAGAATATCAGTTTGGATATGCCCCAGTTTTGATCTGTTCCCAGCTCTAATGCTGGTCTCTCCATTCTCACCTTTAGAAGCTTTGTGAGAAATCAGGGAGTCCACAAGTCATGAGTCTTGTGGGGGTGGTCATGGCTGGGGCAGACAATGACAACTTTTAGGCTAATAGACCTGATTTCACCAAATTCCAGCATTTCCTATTTTCTTGCCCGTGTAATCAGCCAGTGCACCAGGGTTTCAAGTACCCAGTGCTTCAGTGAGGTCCCCTGCAGGGTCCTTAGGGCCTGCGGTGCTGCAAGGCATCAGGAGCAGCCTGGCTGAGAAACAGCAGCTCCTGAGCAGACATGACCACGAGCAGTGACACCAGCAGATGGAGCTGCCTCATCTCGCAAGGACCCAGAAAACAAATTCATCTTTACCCGCTCCTTTTCTTTTGTGCAAAAGCCACAGGCAAGCTAGGCATCTGCTGGTATATCACTGGGGAATGATTCACTCTATTTCCTAGCAAGCAGAAAATCTAGTGAGGGCACAAGTACTCTGCCAAAGAAGTTATTTTATTGATGGGACTTATCTTGTTTAGGAAACCTATATAAGCTACTCTGACAAAGAAAATCTTTATAGGTCAGACCAGAAGTATCTGTCAGTACAACCTGCTCACCAACATTTTGTGATTATAATTCAGATGAGTTTAGTTCTCCAAAAACTAATAATTAGCCCCTCTTAAGAGTGATTCTGGTTTAGCAGAGGTGACAGCGGCCACACTCCTGCAGCAGATGTGGTGTTCACACTGGCACACCAGTACAGAATGGCAGCATCACTTCACAGAACCAACCTACCTTTGGGTTGGAAGGGACCTCAAAGATCATCTGGTTCCAACTCCCCTGACATGAGCAGGGACACCTTCCACTAGATCAGGTTGTTCCAAGCCCCATCCAGCCTGGCCTTGAACACTTCCAGGGATGAGGCATCCACAACTTCATGAGGGCACTGCAAGCATTCATGTCTTAAATACCAGACTAGACTGATGGTTGATGGCTTTGTAAGCTTCTCTCTTGCAATGAATCACTTGAGACACTTGCTTCAGCACCAAGGATGAATTCCCTTCATCAGCTCAGAACAGTTTGTACCATTACATTTCCAGAGCCAGACCATCTGAGTTCAGCCAGTTTAAAAGGGAGTTGATGGGGAGGGAACCAGCCACTGAGTGCCCTGTTGTTTCAGTATTAACGTCAGACAACTGAAGGAAGTGTACAAAGGATTTCCTCTTGTTCCTCCTGCACTAAATCTCTACCTTTTAGCTCTATTTAGGGTAGTGTATTTGCATGGTGAAACGTCAGGAAAATTACAGAGGAAGAAAATGAACATCCAAGGAATTTAAAAGAACACCAGATAATTGCCTAGTTTTTAGATTTTGTGTTTATGGGCGTCACATAACCAGTCCATGCTCATTGTCTCTGTTTTGGTAAGTCTATAATCAGCAGGACTGCTTGGCGTGCTGCCATGACAGCTGCTAAGGATGGGAGCTCTCTAAACAAACGTGTATGATCCTGCTCAGGCTCATGGTAAAGCGTCCACCTGAACTGGGTCAAGTGAAATGCACCCTAGAAGAGTCACTACCACCACATTTTTTAAAGAGAGACAAGGTAACTGGAATACATGTAGACACTTCTGTTGCAGACATCTCTTCTGTGCAGGAAGGAATTCCACCCTGTAAGTCTGAACTGAGAAGAAATGGAAGAGACCAGGGTCCCCCAGTTGTCAGCAATGCCAAGCTTGTGACATGCAGTAGAGTAAGAACATCTATGTGTACACTTACTCGTGTTCACACACTATCTCCCAGGCTTACTTTGCACAGATCACCAAATCCCTGTGTGGGTGGGAGTGGGGAACTGATCAGAGTTGAAAAATCAGAAGTGAAACCATTACAGTGTGACAGTGTGGCAGGTCACTGCATTAGCAGTGACAGATGCCTGGAAAGTATTGAAAAGAGAGAAGTGTAACTGCAGAAATATCTTGTTTCTCTTGGTCCTGACCCAGGCGAAACTGCTTTATACCCTGTGATTGTTAAGAAGTCTGATGGGACAAATGCTGGTATTTGCAAACCCATTTAAGTGGGAAATGCTCTTTAGAGATTCAACAGAGGGACTTGAGGTACTTTTCAAAGGTGTCACTAGCAGGAATTTGACAAGTGGTGTGCATGGAAAGAAAGGGGGCAGGGACTCAGTCTGCAGAGCAGAGACCTGTGGGACTGGGTGTGCCATTACTCATCCCCTGCACTTGTACTGCAGCTCTGACTAACAGCAGGGCTCTGTTCAGCTCTGCCACTCCTAATCCTCCTCTCTCGTTCCAATGTGTTTCTAATCCCTCCATGTCTCCCAAATTGCATCTCACCCCCATTATTCAAGTAATAAAGTTACTGTACCTTGGCCTTAGCTCAATATTTTTCTTTGATAATTACAATTTCTGAGCATGGAACAACAGAGCATCTGTGTGGAGAAGAGTTCACAGCTGGTTCATGTAAGGAATTGGCCAATCATTGTCCTTCAGTTCTAAAAGAATCACAAAGTCAGACTGGGGCGGGAAACTCCTCACCATGGCAGGAAAAAACCAGCCATCCTTCAACACGTTGGTCTATCTGTTTTCCAAACAGACTGAGTGCTGCTATTGTGGATAACAGCTTCCCTAAGTAATTAGCAAGAGCCAGCTTGGCTGGTCTGTATCTGAGGTGAGATATGGAGGGGTACGGAGAGAAGAAAGGAAAGTGCTTGCAAATCATCCTGTCTATCCAAGATTCAAAGTGAGTGCTAAACATGATACCACAAAATAGCAAGCAGGCCTCGGGACCTCACTAGGAAGTCCACAGCAACAGAAACAATACAAAAAAGAGGCATTTAAAACTAAGGCACACTCAGGAACATGGCCATTTCTGCAGGAATCAATCTCTGTCACTCAGGCACATTCAGAATATTGTAAAACATTAAGGAAAATGATGTTCCCCTTGTACTACTGCAAATGAGAACAAGCCCCAGTAGATGTCAGTGGAGGTACACTGGAGCATAACCTGAGGAAAGGATCTGCTCCACAGCATCGGATGGGAAAGGCTGCAGCAGAGAGGCTCCCATTCCCGGGGACCTGACCCTTCCTCAGAGCAGGGAGAGCAGGCAGAGGGGCGAGCAGCTCTGCTCATGGAGTTATGGGCAGCGTTGCACGAGTCACCAGGGAAAGCGCTGCCCAGTGCCGATGTCAAGGCTGTGCCGTGGGTGACAGCAGCCAGTGCTAAGCAGGGGACACAGGGCAAAGTGTGGGCTGTGTGGGCGCTTGGAGGCAGGAGTCTGCTCATGCTGATGGCTGCTGCTGCCCTATCACCTGTCCTGGAGGGCTGACTGAGGTGAGCTGAGCATCACCACCATGCTGAAGCCTTCTAATAGCAGCAGCAATGGGAACATGCAGCACACCAATGCCTGTTTCTTCACCCAGCCTGGATGGGTGATTTCCCCTTCTCCACAGTACATTGGTGGAAAAGATGACCAAATTCAGCCTGATCTTTTATTTTTTACTCTTGACCTGCCTGCTTATACTTCACCCTGTCAAAACTATGCCAATATGAGGGCCCGGGGAACAGCAGACTCTAGTTTAACAGCTCCAGCAAAGGGCAGCCAAGGAAATATATCTAAATTTATGGATGAAGAGGAAGCCTAAGGCTTTTCCAAATTCTGGTTCACATTAACTCCCTGCAGCAGTTCTGCCCATTACTGGAAAGCAGAGTGGAGCTTGTCCAGATCCACTCCAAATGCATAATCAAAAGTCAAACACAACAAAGCTGAAGCAAAAAACTGCCAAAGTGTTTGCAGCTCAAGGTCTTCCCCTCCATGGCTGTGGGCTAGTGTTACCCTTACCCCAGAGGGCTTCTGTAAGACATTAAGAAAATAAACCTAGAAATGGTGCAGAGTTAGTCAACGAGAAGAGCACTAAAATGCAAAGCACTGATGCACAAGGAAGGAACTCACTCTCTTCAGGGTGACCCAGAAGAGGTGGTGGCATGGAGAAGAGCTGCCTGACAATGGAGAAGCCTAATGAGGCCATCTCTAGGTTCCTTCCACTGTAAAGTGCTTGGACTATACTGTGCATAACCTTAATGATGGGATCTAACCACAGCAGCAGTTCCCTCCCTCCTGCCTGTACAGTGCCAGCCTGCAGCCACTGTGCCAATGCAGGCCGAGCCCCCTTGTGCACCCACACAGGCAGAGGCTGTCAGGCAGCTGCCAGGACTCTGCAAGAAAGCATCCCCATCCCCACAGCAGCACTGGGGGCTCTGTGGGTGCTGTTCCATACCAACAAGCTAAACCAGGTCAGAGCACACCCTTTCTTCTTTTCATTTTGCCTCCTTAGCCTGGACTTAAAAGATCACAGACAGCTTAACAGAGAGGTGACCTGTGCTGTTCTTCACTACAAAGGAGGAGTTGGCAGTGGCATCCAGTGAACAAGAAAAACAGCGAACAAGAAAAGCAGGAGAGGAAAGGGAAACAAATGTCACAATTCCCAAAAATGACAGAAGATGTGGGCCTGATCTTTAGAGTTCTGCACTGTTAAGCCCAAGAAATGGAGGCCCATTTACAGCCTGAAGTCCACACTGTTCTGACCTGGCTTGTGTAGCAGTCAGTGTGTGAATTCAACACAAACCCAGGAGCTGGCCCTTACACAGTTAATGCAGCAGCACCAAGGGGAAATGCAGCAGCCTCTTCTGCTGTGGGGCACAGCAGGTCCAGAGGGACTGTTAATAGTGAACCTCTACAGGACTGAGAACACCTCCCCATCTCCAGGCTGGGTAAATCCCCAGGGAAAGCAGGCTGCTCAGGAGCTGCCTGGCAAGACATTGCCTGCTTTGTTCCACAGCACGGTATCGTCCCGCGCTCCCTTCCTATTGTGCTTCCCCCTCCTTAGCTTCCTGTGATAATTATCGATGCATTTGCCACGCCAGCTGAAACAACAAAGTAAGATACTGTACCATTTTAATCCGCTGAAATTAGTTACTGCTGAGCCAAGAACTCACTTCTCCTGCTTCTCACAGCACACGGAAACGTGCCTGTGAAACAGGCCTCGTTTGCACATGATTGATTTCCAGTTTGCCCAAGTGTTTGAAGCTGCTCAGATTTGTGGCACTGGAGTCAGCCTGTTCCCAGCCTCAGCTGAGATCTGGAGCACTGTTGCTTCAGGCCAGGCACTGCTTCCTGAAGTGTCTTGGGAAGGTTATGGAAAGGTTATCTGCTAGGATAATGAGAAAAGGTGATTGGTGGGTCAAGAGATATTTTGAGGCTCATCAGCAGTCACACATCCTACAACCAAGGAATCATTGCTCTAATGACTTGGAAAAGACTCAGACATGTTCTGTGAAAGGGGGGATCCTGAGCATTGCCTGCAGACTACTTTAGATAACAGGGTTTATGCTTTTGTGCACTGTTCTCTTTGCCCTGCCTGTATGTGTGAAAAACTTTTGAATGACAGAATCCAACACAATTAATTAAGTAACACTTCAAAGATTTCTTCATTTTTCTGCAATTCTGACTTAACTTGCAGAACTACTTGTGCTGTTCAGTACTGAGTAAGCATCACAAGAAGCAGCTAAGTTGGTCAGGTATGATTTGTCTTGGGAGATCCATACTGTTCTCATTCATCTTCATGTTCCTAGGTGCACTTCCAGAAGATTTGCTTTGTAATCCCCAGATACTGAGGTTAGGCTAGCTGGGTTAAAATTCCCTGGATCTTTCTTTTTTGCATTTCTTGAAGATAGGTGTGACATTAGTCTTTTTTTCAGGAATGAAGAATCTCCTCAGTTACCATAACATTTCAAAGAGTAACTTTGTAATGCCATTGGCCACATACCTCAGATGAATCTTTAGATGCATCTTATCAGGTCTCACGGACTTTGTCTTTTCAATAATCCCTGCTAAATAGGCAAAAGTCCATAGAGATCCTGTAATTTTGCATGTCTAAAGTTCTCATCATGGAACTAGAGCTCTGTGTGCTTTCCTTGATCTGCATGAGGCCTTTGAAATAATCTCCCAAAACGTCCTTGTAGCCAGACTGGAGAGGTACAGACTGAACAAGTGGGTGGGCTGGTAGGCTCAAGGGTTTTGGTCAGCGGTACAAAGAGGCCTGTTTAAGTTTACACTATGTAAGTTCTCATAACAATCTACATTATAAATCAGAGTGCACTCCCATAAAGTTCATGGCTGATTACAAATTTGGGACAGTGATTGATACAGTGGTGGTATGACAGTCATTCATAGGGATCTCAGCAGACTGGAGAAATGGGCTCAAGGAAACCTCATGAGGGTGAGAAAAGGTAAATGCAAAGTCCTGCAGCTTTGCAGAAGAAAACTTTGGGGTAGTGGTAGACAGCAAGTGGAAGATGAGCCAGCAATAAGCCCTTCCTTCTAGGGTACAGAAGGCCAACAGCCTGCTAGACTGTGTCAACAGAAGTCTAGGCAGTAGGTCAAAGAAAGTGGTAACTTTTTTCTATTTCAGCACTTTTGAGGTCATCTCTAGACCAGCATCTCCAGTTTGGGGTTTTCAGCACAATGACAAACTGGAGCAAGTCCGGAAGAGGGACACAAATATGACCAGAGTGTACAAAGAGGGCTGAGGAGCCTGGGTTTGAAAGGGCTTGAAAAGTCTAAGAAGGCACCTAGTTTCTGTTTACTCTGTTGGAGTGTTTGTAAAGAGGCCAGATTCTTGTCAGAGGTATACAACAAAAAGATGAGGGGCAATGAACACAAATTCGATCTAGCAAAATTCCAATTAGCTATGGGGAAAAAAACGCACAAGGAAAATGAGAAAACTTTGGAACAGGTAGCACAAAGACACTGTGGATACCCATCCTTGTAGATACTGCAAAGTATTTGGCTGGACAAGGCTCTGAGGAACTTGAACTAATATAAAATTTGGATCTAAGTTTGAAATCACCCTTTATTTGAGTGAGGGCTGGCTGATGTCCAGAGGTCCCTTCCAAACTAATGTCTTCAATGGCTTTATGTAATTCCTTGTATGAAGCAGGAATCCAGAGATGCTTGCTTCAAGGGTTCACCAGACTTGACAACTTTGTAAGACTTTTGTCTATTTCTATTTATCACTGTGAACAATTAAGTGGAGCAAAGCTAGAGCAGGAAGAAAAAGAGAAAGAGCAGGAGCTAAAGCATTCCCATGTACCTCCAACCTTAAGTGCTTCAGAGCCTGCCCTGGTACTTTACTGGGAAAAAGGAAGAAGTGACAATCAATTTTCTCCCTTAGAGCTGTAATTGAAGCTGTTGGCCCTTGCATGAACCCAGACAGAGCTGGGAAAGGACTGATGTCATCACCCCTTAGAGGAAGGAGAAGCACTCCCTTAATGAGAGCTCCCACGCGCGGGCACTGTGAGCCAGCTCCTGCCTAGATCCCAGGCTGATGACTTTCAGAATAAGCAATGGGCACTGTGAGCCAGCTCCTGCCTAGATCCCAGGCTGATGACTTTCAGAATAAGCAATGGGCACTGTGAGCCAGCTCCTGCCTAGATCCCAGGCTGATGGCTGTCAGAATAAGCAATGGGCACTGTGAGCCAGCTCCTGCGAGCTCCCAGGATGATGGCTTTCAGAATAAGCAATCCCCTCGTCCCAGTTGGTGGTACCTGGCAGGCATCCTGCTCAGCATCAGCAGGCTGGCTCCAACTGGGAGGGGTCTGAGTCACTTTCATTCTCTGGGGTTAGGATGAATTTGGAAATACAGTGATTTGTAGGAAAAAAAATAGGTATTAATATTTTAAACAGTTTTTCGTTTTGTGTAGGCCCTGGGGCAGCAACAGGGAGGCCTAAAGAAGCTTAAGGGAAGCAATTTATACCTTTTTCCCTCATCTCATTTGCATGTGTATGTGTAGGCACACTGCATCCAGAGTCCCACTAACCAGTGGTCAATGAGTTTAAATCAGTATAGCTCAGGCCTGATCTAACTTGCACTGCTTGTGCCTAAGATGTGTTTTTAACTCAACATGCTTACAACATTGCCAGCTCAGAAGCTGGAATAATTCAGGCTTCAGGAGGTCTGTTCCTGCCTCACTTGAGTAAAATTAATCAGACCTGCTTAACAAGGCTTTGTATAATTCTCATTAATCATTTAAACACCACTTACATTGAACTCTAACACTTTTTAAAGTAGGTGAGTCATGAAACACCAGCACGTTAGAAAAGAGCGAGTCTAAGGTAAACCCAAAGAACAGGAGGGTGTAGGTGAGAAAATGCCAATTCCTACCTTTCTTATATCATCTGAGGATAAAGAGGGATATATTAGGGAGGGTAAATCAGACTGCTCATCCCAGATTCAACTCTATTATCTCTGACATGACTCCAAGACAGAGTTAACTGGGTAGATCCATGTTACTTCAGCATTCCAAAGGTCCTCAAAACTCATTTCTCACTACAGCCCTAGCTTGGATTTCGCTTTTCTTTCTGACAGCTCCATAAAAAACCCTAAACAAGGGCTTGCTTCCTTCGACTCATTGCTTGTTGTGCAAAAGATCAGCAGGATTTCTTTACTTATCTGCTACTGAGAAACTGGTGCCAGCAAAATGCTTTATTTGAGAATATAAAAATGTTTTACTACAAAGAGGTAAAATCCTACTCTTTCAACAGGCAGGACTCGAAAGAATTTTCAGGGGCCTTGACATCTCCTGTGCCCTGTGACATGCTAACTGGGGAGAATCAGATAAGGTCCATTTTATGACAATACTGTTTTACAGCATCCTCCTGGATGTGGTTTGCTCCTCTGGGGCAGTCATTACCAGGAACTGTCTGAGGCTTTCAGCTATGAGCTATGGCCAAAAGAAAACTATAAAAAATAGTCTCCTGCTTCCCACTCAGAATCTGCAGTTTAGCTTTAATATTCTCTTTTTCTTCTATTATCAAAGAAGCTTTTCCAATTCATCAAGAAACCTTTGCCATTCACTCTAGTTCTGCCAAGAAAACCTACATCCAAGCCCCTGATGTGTGATTTGCCACATCACCTGGCCTCTTTTTGACCGCTGAACCCCTTCCACCTTCAGAGAGAACAACTAATCCAAAAGAAATCCTTACAACATTGGCTTCTTATTATGGCCTTCATCTGCCCATCTTCAGAAAAGTCTGAGTGCTTGGTTCCTCCATTCAGTACTTCAGTTCAAAAACCTATCTCCTGGGTTTTCTTTTTCTGTGCTTCTCTCTCCACTGAAACTTTTTGGGTGTGGCAAGAACACCTGATGAGTCTTCTTGAACAGGAGTATCCATCTGCCCTTTCCTGAAATGCCTTTTGCTTCTCTGCTTCTAAACCTTCTTCATGAAAATGTCTTTGAGGTCCATGCATCCCATTACACCAACCATATTTCCCCAAACCAGGATCCTACTCCTTGTGTCAGATAAGAAGAAGCTGCTACACGCATTGCCAAATATTGTTAGATAAGCAGCAGATGCAGAAATAGCACTGGAAAGTCTGCTCACAAAAGAACCAGCATTGTGTGAAAAATAACACTGATGTTTCTTTCAGTCTCTTTCAAGTACAAGTGAGGATGAGCCCAACTGACTGCAAATAATTAAATCAAGCATTGGAAATTTCTGCATGTTTCAAGCAGGACTAGACAAAAGAAAAGATGAAGGGACTCACAGAAGAACTGGTTGTTTGTAGACACTGGGGAAGATCCTGTCCCTGTCGAATGGGCAAACACCTCTTCCAAAGGTTTAAAGCAAAGTCAGCATCAGACCGGGATGCAGATTGCATCCCTCTGGGCACTGAGCAATCCATGCTGGTTGTAACCCCAGCTTTGCTGCTGTCACTTCTCTTTGACACTGGAAGAGTTATGTTAACTGCGCTAGGGGAGAACAGATCTGTTCTCAGATTACTGCAGAGTTAGCATCCACTGAGAGGAAAGAAGCTGGTTTACCTTTATTTTTGTGCATGTAGTAAAGAGTATAACAATAGAGGGAAAATGCCAGGTCCAGCTAATGACCATCTGGCTCATGGAAACGGAAAGCCTTGCCTAACTATTAAAATGTCATCATTGTTTTAGCTAAATTGTAGAAAATTAATGAAACTCTCTAAGTTACCTGGATAATCTAAAGCACATGATGCCTTTTCTCCCTTGAATGTTTCTGCAATGAACAGCTAAATTCCTAAAAACAATGGAGACTCACTTTTCAACTCAGATGGCTGAGCTTTTGTTTATATTTTTAAATGCTTCTGTGTAAACTCTGAAATTTGTCAGACATCCGACTACTGTATAATAAACAGTCTTGTGATATTAAGCACCTCTTCTCATGACAAGGTGAAGGTTAAATTTGATTTTTCTAACATCACTTACCCTGAATATCATCATTGAATGTACAGTATCTGTTGCGGTATTTATTAAGGAGACGAAAAGCATTAGCATTGGCAAAATCTTCAAACTGGATCAGACAATTCATGCCGTACCTGCAAGTTAAAGGGCAATTTAAAATGGATAAATATATTTACACAACATAGGACAAGGTATACACCTTTTACCAAAACAATGTAGCTAGAGACTAGTGCAGAAATAGAAGTGTCATGAGAGAAATGCAGCACAGTAACAGCAATCAGATCACACCCATCCCAAGGTTCACACACTGAGAAATGTGGAGTCACCAGGAATAAATTGTAGTCATAATTCAAGTGGCTTTTTAATATGTATACTTATATACCTATATGTACACACATCTTTGGACTTTTGGTATGAGACATTTTCAGTGGTGTATTTGTAGAGGAGCTTCTAAAAGCAAAGGAGATGCTCTTTGTATTGCAACTGCTGCACTGCAGTACAGCAAACCTGACTGCAAAGGGGACACCAGTTAAAGGGACACCACCAAGAGCCCACTTCAACTGCAGCTGGCAAAGAGATGAGAAAAAAATCTGCTTGTAGGATCCCATGGAGTGAGTGCCTCACGGTGGGACTGAGCGGTTCATGGTGTGATTTCACAGCCACATTTCTGTGCTTTGAAAATGTTTTCTCCACTGAGATGTTTAGCAGGAAACCAGCATGCAATGACAGCTAGTGACCTGTAGAGTGAAATGGCAGGAAATAATTGCAAACTTTCCATAACTGTCCAGTAATTTCCAACTATTTCAAGGACAAACGTGCAGTTTATAAATTGGGTAATATTCAGACTGGTCCATATGTATACACAGTCAGCAGTTTGTATGACTCTAGGCTGCATTAAAGCTTTGCAAATAAAACCTAAAAGGGCCACGAGTACTCGTTTCTCACACATAAATGTGATAGGGCAGTGAGAGAAACTCAGAGAATGAGTAATGCAACAATCAGCAACCTCTGGGCTGCAGGCAGGTGAAGGGGCTCTAAATAGCTGCGCTTTGTTAGAGGTAGCATCACCTTACATATCTTCTATTCAGCCTTTCCTCCTTTGCCACTGAAATCTGAGGTAGAACACCCCTGCTTTAGCCTAGAAATTGATACTGGATAAAACATGCTCCATTTGAGAACTGCGGCTCCTGTCATGAAAAGGTCTTTTCATGGCACTCACAGTGTGGGCAGTCAGGCTCTCCTAGAAGGGCCTTGAATTTTTTATTATTATTTTTTTCCATTTCAAGTATATCTGTCAGTAAGAAGACAATAATAAGCACATGCATTGTGCTCCTTTGTTTTTCCATAATGAGAATCTCTTGCTTGATAATCCCCCTGGTTTCAAAAAGGACAAGGGTTGGCTCTAACACTTGCTTCCCATTCTCTGTGTTTGCTTTTAGAAAAAGACCACAATGGGGACAGAGTTTCTAGTAAGGCCTGTAGCAACAGGACATTAAACCAAACATTTACTTTAATGGTTTTAAACTAAAAGAGGGTAAATTCAAACTAAATATAAGGAAAAAAATTTTACAGTGAGGGTGGTTAAAGACTGACACAGGCTGTCCAGAGAGGTAGTGGATGCCTCATCCCTGGTAACATTCAGGGTAAGGGTAGATGGGGCTGTGAGAAACCCGGTCTGGTTGAAGATCAGTTTACTAATGGATGTTCCTCTTATTCATCATTTGAATGTGTAAGGAAAACATGGCTAAGAGGGAGATGACACAGCATCCAGAACATCTGCTAATATCTCACAGCAAATAATGAGCAAATCTTATGCAACTTCAGTTGCTATAGAAGCTATTTCTCTAACACCAGTCTTATTTATTGGTATCACTGAGGAAGTAACATTACTGACTTGCTTAACAAAATCAATGATCTCAGCCAGCATTAATGCATGTGTGACCAGCTCTGTGAATTCTTTCCTCACTTCACATTTGTGGTCTGCAGCATGGGACAGTGCACAAGTAACTTCTATTTTTGTCTTTGATCCCTGTTTATTAAGCAGAGAATGAGAGAAGTATGGTGGTCCATAAACACTTCTCTTTCTGCCCCTCAGTATGACAGGACAGTGTTGCAGTGCACGCTCTTCTCATTAAGGTGTTTTTTGGAGATTATTTTCTTTTTCACAGCAATATGTCCACTGAGCTTTTTAAAGTATGAACTCCATTTTTGAGCTTATGTGAGCCCTTGCATAGTGTGAAAACTAAAGTTTTCATTTATAAAGACCACAAATTGGTCATGGTAAGACCCGATGACTGGATGCTTTAAATGAAAGAACCAAGTATTTCAGACTCGCAGTTAAAGATGGGAACCCCAGATGATGATCTTAGTCCTCAAGGGCTACTCAGCTTAATGAAGTTTTGAGAGAAATTTAAAGAGCTTGTGCTACCCAAAGTCACTGAAATTAAACACAACTAGGCAGCTGACTTACTGAGTTGTCTTAGAAATCTACCAGTTGATCTTGCTGCTCTTTCCTAGCAGTACTTTGGCAGCTGCGTGCAATGCTCCATCCTAGGGTGACCAGAGCAGACTAAAGATAAACTTAGCAAGGAGTTTGAACAAACTAGCTGCTGGGGCCATGTGCAGTAACATCTTTGTATCAACATGATGAGTCAGTTTTACTGTCCCTCCCCCACAGCACAGCATCTCAATATTTGTGTAATTCCTTTCATCCCAAAGGAATTAAGAGCGCTCTACAAAGAATGTTTGGGTAGCATCCAAAAGTAAAGTGTAGCCAACTTGGGACTGGAGCACAGAAGTTCTTTAATATACAACAATGCTAAGAAAAAGTGCAGCTCAGGTAAGAAGGTGGAGAATACTTGGTACTGCAAAGGGAAAAGGTGTCCCTAGAGCTGCTACATGTACTGGAATCCAGCCAATAAAATGCAGTGCAGAATGGGATTTCTTCCACTACCTTTACATATCTAAAAGTTGGTTGTGTAATGCCCAGCTGTGTATTGCCCAGCTGGACAACTCTGACTGCCCTCTCAGACCATGGAGAGAAAGGACATATCCAGTAGCAATTTCTTTCAACTAGTCTAAGTGAAAAATGGAAGTAGATAACATCTCTGGAGATGCCTCTTTCTTCACAGTGTCTGTGAAGGCACACTAAGATGATCAACCTAAATTTAGGTATCTAACTTTAGACACCTAAATTAGCAGAGATAATCTAATATTATTGAATTATCACAGTTGGGACGATCTGTTTGGGAAGATCTTAAATATATGTCATACACTTTAGGTCACTGGCTTATCACCCTTTCACTGCAATACTATGCTGCCCTTCAATGTTTGCAATTTCTTTGTTGATGTCTGCAGACATTGCCCTGCTGCATCCCTTGCGCATCGTATTCAAGTGGTCCCCTGTCAGCAAACACAGAAATACTTGAGGATGAAGTGAATTATACTGGCCAGTCTTCCCCCATCATAATGTTTTAAAACGAAAACTGGATTTTGACAAAACTGATTTTGCAAAATTGTGTTTAATTGGAAACATTGTATTTCCCACTAAGAAACCAAAATTAATGAATTCCTTTGGAGGAATCATTTTTAATGAGGTATGCTTTTGTTGAACCTTCTGTTCTGTTTAATATGTGACATCTGATAAGAATGCAGTCCCAGTTAGCACTCGCATACTTGCTGTCTGTAGGTGCAGGATGCCTTTTAATAGAAAAAGTGATTGTAAAGTGAGTATTCGAACAAGGATTTCTGAAGATCCCTTCCAAGACATTTAAATATTCTAAAATTTGCAGCTAGAATTGATGCTGGCCCTGCAGAGAGATCTTGCAAACTGCTGTGATAGGAAGAGACTCCTGAGGTCAGTCTGCTTGGCTTGTTGTCAGTTCTCACAGATTCTTTCACCAATCCATGTGACTCATCTCCTAACTTTCAGCTGAGAGCCTGAAGGAGATTTGGAAGCAGATCAGCAGGTCACATCAGGACTGAATGTTTTCCAGACCAGGAAAGGCATGGCCAGCTAAGGTTGACTCTCTCCAGCAATCTCATCCCGACTGTCAATGACTCACCTTCTCTAGAGCATTCTGTCATCTTCTTGGCATCTAGGACACGAGTAGTTAAACAGCCAGGATCTGACTGCCTTTATCTAAAAGCTCAAATGTAAACTCTCAGGATTTCAGACTGACAAGGTACATTGAAACTGAGCAAGTGCCATGGTCCAGTGTGGTTTCTTCCATTTCTCAGTTCTTTCTCTCCCTTACAAAAAAGGGAAGGTTGTATTTTTTGAATGATTTTGGGTTCAAGGTGTTGCCATTCCTCTTGGGCACATTGCAGTGTGCATTTTGTGGGATCTCTGCAGTTCTGTGTCTCCTTGTGGAACTGGAGCTTTCCCCTCAGCATGAGTCATACTTATATTTGTAGGCTGTCAAAAAGGGTGCTTGGAGAGAGGCGTTTTTGAAAGAATTCAGACATGCTGAAACCTGTAACTGGTTACACTAAAAGAGTCATGATTTAATACTGTCACCATGTCTCCTGTTGGCTGCCAGACCACCATCTGGGGAATACTGTTCTCTGCCACCTCTGGAATTAATTTACCCATTTTATAGAATTGGAAACAAAAAGATACACTTTGTCAGTTCCTCCTCATCCAAAAAGATTCACCAGTCTTTCAGGCAAAGATTATATTGCCGTCTCATTAATTTGCTTATTTCGTGGGTTTGTGCCATAAATAATTATGACCCAAATTCTGGCTCTCATACCTTGCAAAAATCTTCCTGTGAAAATAGCCTCACTGGGAAATGCTTTATAAAATGGTCCCATACACTCATTTTAGTCCAATCTCCAGCCCTTGCCCAGCAAATCTTGTACAAACAGTACTTTCAATGAAACAATGTACTATTGTTTAAAATAACAGTACAAACTGTCACCCTAATGAAGGATGACTGTAGGAGCTAAACACATATAATATTACAATCCTGTTATAAAAACTATCACCTAAAAATATTTATTAAGAAACAATCCAATTTCCTGGAAAACACACAGACATAGGATTCATGCTTTGTTTATCGCTGTATTGTTCTGGTACTGTTTCTACCCACCTATACCTGCACCTATACCTGGGCTGTGCTAAGATAAAAGATGGTCTTAGCAAAGTCTGTATCCCCTGCAGATAATAATACACATTTCCCTTGGATGAGCACGTGGAACAAGTGGTGGAACAAAAATGTGGAACAAAAGAGCATGAATCCCAGAAAAGGAAGCAGACGCTTTCCTGATGACATTGCTTTTAGATTTATTCAAGAGACTTCTCAGTTGCCTAAACAATCTCATTATGCAATTTGTTTCTTTCATCCTCACTTGTATGTACCTCTTTAAGTTCATCCAGACTCATTATAAGCCATGAGGTCAGAGAGGAAAAAATTCATGAGGCAGCAGTTACTATTTGAGAAGCATCTGACCAGAACTGCCCAAGTCAGAACTTCAAGGGTGGCCTGAGGACCTGTGCAGCGCCTTTGCTGACCAGTATCAAAAGGGCATTTTTTTGACAATGAGAAGGGAGTATAATACATTCCTGCATGCATGAAAAAAAATGTATTTGCAAGAAGATCCAGTTCCTTCATAGAAAGAATCACAAGAAGGAAGTTCCAATCCTTGTCTGAATTTAACTTGATAGTACTGCTTTCAGCCATTCATGATGCAAGGAATCTGCTTTGAGGAGCTGCAACTCCTTTTCAGAGTCTTAGATAAAACCAGACAGAGAAGAAACAAATTGTCCTTGCCCTTGTCATCTTCTTATTGCTGCTTGAAACACCAGCAACCAGTTCTGATTTCCAAGAAAAACTAAATTTTGTGTAAAGAAGGCCATCATCAGAAAAATATCATTCTTGGCAAATGATCAGCATTTAGTGTTGGAAAAACAAAATCCACTCAAGCAAGTAAAACAAGACTAGAACCTGAGTCTGTCGGGTGTCCTGAGGCCAATTTTACCATTAAATTGTTACTAGGATACTTGTCAGGCTTCTGGTCAGACCAGCAGTACTCTGCCATACAATTCCTGGCCACAGGCTAGGGGTCAGTTTGGTCAGGCACCTCCTCAAGAGGCCAGCTGAGAGCAGCCCTGTGAAGAAGGACTTGGGGTATTGCTGGACAGAGAACTGAGCCAACAGCGTGTGCTCCCAGCCCAGAAAGCTGACCGTGTCCTGGGCTGCATCCAAAGCAGTGTGGGCAGCAGGGCCAGGGAGGGGATTCTGCCCCTCTGCTCTGCTCTGGTGAGACCCCACCTGCAGTGCTGCATCCAGCTCTGGGGTCCCAGCACAGGCAAGATGTGGACCTGTTGGAGCGTGTCCAGAAGAGGCTATGGAGATGATCAAAGGCCTGGAGCATCTCTCCTATTGAAGACAGGCTGAGAGAGCTGGAGTTGGTCAGCCTGGAGAATAGAAGGCTCCAGGGAGACCTTAGAGCCAATACAAACTTAAGAACTCTGGTCCTGGGTTTAGAAATCCCATGCTAGGGAGCTGCATCACAAGCCCAACAGGACCTGCTGCCTGCCTCACCATCGTCTTAGGCTACAGACAATTTCTAGCATTGGGCAGAAGTCTCACTGGGTTTCTGCCAACATAAACGTAGCCAGCATGCTCTGAGGCACAGAGTCTGCTGTGGATTCAGTGAGTGCCACGTCAATAAAAGTGCCCCTTGAAGCACAGAGATATCAGGAAATCCCAGAATTGTACGTTTTTGGAAACTAGGGGATGTGCTAAGGATTGCTGTTCTAAGCCATACGCCAGGGCATCTGCTATGAGCTACTGTTAGAAACAGAATAAGGGGCAGGATGAAATTAACACCAATAACAAAGTTCTTGGGGAAAAAAATCTTGGAAGTTCATAGTCAACTTTCATTATATTCTTTACAGAAGGAAAAAACTTCAAACTACTATTTTGCACATCCTATCTCATGACTTTCAAGCACTAAGACCAGCACTAATGGCTGCTATGGCCATTCTAGAGTTTTTATGCAAACTGATATCATCCTGCTTGCAGTTCACCTGAGAAAGGACTACAGCTGGAGCTACAACGCTTCTCAGGAGCAGAGCAAGAGCAGGAGGTGCAACCATATTAGTGCTGACCCTCAGATGTAGCCTTGAGCTACCCTCTGGCACACAACAAGGAACGGAGCCTCACCCTGTGCCTTCTGCACAAACAGAGCCTCTCCAGCTGCATCTTTCTGAAACTGCTGGGATAAATCTGGCGTAGGTGGAAAAGCCCAGACAGAAAGCCTAGAGCAGAGGGCTTTGTGACTGCGTTACCCCAAAGGATTTGAACTCAAGGTAATAAAAGCCACAGTGATCCCTAGCAACACATCTGGAGCTCAGTCATTCCTCAGTAGCAGAAAATCAAGCTAATGAAACCTAAATATTGTTCCTTGACTTAGAATATGATCCAGTGTCTTAAAGCAGATTACAGATGCTGGCTGATGATCTTATTCCACATCAAGCCAGGACAATGGACAGCTGGGGTGGCTTTTCCCATTACCATCACTTCTTCCTCATGAATGGTGTCAGAGTCCCTCTGGCCATGGTAACTGGGGTAGATAGGCAAGGAGAATATCCACGTTGTATTCCATGAGGGCTGGAGCTGGCCTGCATGACCAGTGCCAGGGCACTAGTGATGGTGCGCAGGCCTCCTAACAGACACACAGATGCTAGGAGTGACTTTGGGTGTTAGCAGTATATGCAAGGGCTTTGTTGAAGCCCATCAGTGCCTAGAAACTGGTGCCTAGAAGCTTAAGTCTAGTATTTCAGGATCAATTAGCCAAGTTAACCAGAGCATGTGAAGAAATAACATGGGGGCACCTGTACTGGTGATTTTGTTTCTGAAAAGTGCTGGTGAATTTGTGATCCATAACTCTGGAGAACTGCTGAAACAGAGGTGGCTTCTTTTCAAAAAGGTTCTGATTGTTGGAGAGCACATGAGACCTGACTTGATATGTTTGTGGGTAGAACTACTGGGAAGGCATTAGGCAAAGAGAAATCAGGTCTGAAACATACACAAGGAAAAATAAACTCAGCAGAGGTACTTCCTTTCTTTTCCCATCTGAGAAATGGAACACTTGATCTCCTGATGCCTTCTGTGCTCTGCCTCATGGCACAGGCTGACAGAAAGCTTGTTCCCTTGGTCACTCTGTTAATAAGCACTGATGGGAAAGGAAAGGGGAGTGAAGTTATGACAGGTTAATGAGGCTTTTGCGACACGGTTTGCTGGCGTGGGGAACTGCATCTTGTAGAGTCTCAGGCTCCATGTTCCCCATCTGCCACCCAGTGACTGAGGCCAGAGCTCAAAATGAAGGCTGGAGTTCTGGGACCATCCATTGACACGTCTGGCCCCTCAGAGCCACCAAGCTATATTGCAGCTGCCTGATGAAAGCTACAGAAGGGTTAATTTGATCAGATATTCAAGGTCCAGAAATTCTGGGGTTTATTCCAGTTATGATCCTTGGACACTTTAGGTGAACACTTATTTCAGCCTAAAGAAATGTACCAAGTTAAGAGCAAGGCTGACTTGTCCTTTGCCACAGTAACTGAGCAGAGGGAAAACTGAAGCAGTGCATTTTCCCATGTGAAGCATATTGCTGCTCACTGTGAGAAAACAGCAATTTGTCAGGCTGCTTCATTCAGACACAGGTAGGCTCAACAGGCCAAATTTTGCACGTAGTTGCTTCCCAAGAGGAGCAAAAGGCATAGCTTAGAGCTGTTGTTAAAGAGCTTAATCATCTCACATATTTTAGGTGAAAGAGTAATGAATGGAGGTTTAGGCAGCAAGAAAACACAGAAATTTATCCAGCTGTTTCAGAAAGGGCTTTTCTTTCTAAAATTGCCCAGGGTGCCCACACTTTATTTGAAAATATTGGAACTGCTAACTCTGAAGCCTCTGGCACACTCCTCATTTAATTACTAGGTGGGCATTATGAGACTGGGAGTCCTTTCTACTCACTCTATGGGTCTCCAGCAGCAGAAATTTGACATCTGTTTGATATTATTATTCCATTAGAAGATTAAATCTTCACTCCCCTGGCTTTTTTGTGGGTTCTGACACATTCCACTTCAGTGACAAATGTCCCTTGAGCCAGCAGTGATTTGACAGGGTGGGAGGTACTCCTGCAGAGCAACTGACAAATGGTTTCCATGAGAAGTACTCTCAGGAAGCAGACAGAATTTCTGCATGAATATCAAGATGAAAAGGAAACCCCCAAATTGCAAGGGATTTGTGGCAACCCGAAAGGTTCCTCCCCAAGTAACTGAATTTGCATGTGACATTACAGACTTGCATAAGAGATTGCAGCAGCTCATACTCACTGGTTGCCTCAAAAGTGGAAGCAGGCTACAATAGAGCAGCATGTTCTTGACCTTCTGAACAATTTCTGCTTCCTTTTGTAACAGAAGCGAGAGCTCCTACTGGGTTGAATCCAATAATTCCAGTGGAAATTTGAAACAGAATGAACCTGTTTCATATGAGTTTGCCAAACTCAGGCTGATAGCAGGATTATTCAGCAGCCCAGAGTGCATAAGGATCATGCCCCAGCAGTGCTTTAAAGTATGCTGGTGGTCAGGATGATAATATAGGGTAATGGCTCCTTTTGCTCTAGGATCTCCAAATATTTTACAGATGCGAATGGAGAAGTGCAAGGTAGAATTTCCCAGCCCCACTTTGCTGAGAACTTTCAGGGGGCTTACTGTGTTCAAGGAATTCATCCTGGTTAAGGGAAATAGAAAAGCTGGGACAGAGGCCCCAGGAACTTGATTACCAATACTTGGATGAAAGCATTAGACATGACTTCACTGCCTCCCAAGATAAGAGTTTATTGTTTCATGGTCTTCTCCCTTCAGTGTGATTAGCTCATGTAAACACAGGAAAATAATAGCCAATCCTTCCTCTCCAACAGCAAGCACAGAAAAGGCAAACTTTCTTTAGTGAGTGCAATGAGCTTTGCATTTAACACCACAAGCATAAATCTCAGAGCCAAATTTATAATGGCTGAGACCATCATCTGCATTCTCATTCTATTGTTCCCATTCTATCATCAACACCAACACTGCAATACCCCCATGGTCTTCTGGCCAGAAGAAAACAGGATAGGGTTTCCCTGAAGGATTAATTATTGACTACAATCAAAATAAACAAAACCCCCACAAATCAACCCTGATGACTCTTAAATCTTTTCTACTTGTCTGTTGTGATTTCCTAGTTGTGTTTTACCAGCTTTCTAGCCTCCAGGTATTTCTTCCCACTAGTTAATGCACAAAGTGATGCCTTAGGTGCCATCTAACACAATATTACAATGTGATCAAATTACATTTCAGTCAAGCTTCTTTATCAACTATAAAGAAGGTTCAGCTGTGACTGAATGGTCCTCTGCATTTCTGCCCCTATTTCTTCCACCCACAGCCAGCTGGGCAGTCACACTGTGTGTAAATACATCCTTCTCAGTGGATGGGTAGGTGCTGTGTCAGACACTGGTCAGGGTGCCTCCTACCTCAAGGGAGACAGGGGGAGCTGCAAGTTTATGACACATGTACCACCCACTCCCTCCCATTTGTGCAGGAACACACACACACACACACACAGCTGGCTGGAGACACAGAGGGAGAATCAAACATAGCTCCTTCGCTGAGAAGAAAAGACAGGCAGCAGCTTGGCAATCAGGCAGAGACTGCAGCTCTCTGCTGCTCCTTATCAGTATCATCTGCAGCTTTAGGAAAGGCAAGAAAAGCCTGCTTAGGAGCTTGGACTTTCCAAATATGAGTATTTTTTCATTAACAATTGCCCTCACTTTCCTTCTTATGATAATCTCTCCAGATAGTCATGGAGATTTTAATACGGTTTCTTTTATTTTTCAGAGAGAGGTGCACAGGGCTGAGGTGGAGGTTCTGCTCTTCCCATATGAAACTGCCTGGTACATCAGAGACCCTCTATCCCAGTTAGTGAGTATGAATGGAAGTACGCAGCTGGTTTGTCCCACCCTTAAAAGGACAGTGCTTATAATCCTGGCCTTCTCACTCCACAGACTTAAATGCCAGCAGGAGAGTTCCTGTTTTTGACAAAGCCATAGAGAGGCAGTCTGCAGACTCCACACCGTGTGAAGGAACATGCCATTTCCATTTAGATGATTTCCTTCACAATGGCGAAAGCTAAAAACTTCCTTTATAAAGTGTAAACAAACCAAAGTTTAGGTTCTGACTCTGCTGAATGAGGCTCATAAATGCATGATGGAGGCCAGATACAGCCCACAGGACATATGTTTGACACCTCTGGCCTATGTGGATAGGAAATGCTTATAAATAGTCAGTCCCATTTCAGTTCTCCGGAGACAAATATTTTTGACATGGAGTGCTCAAGCACAAAGAGTCATTTGCAGACCACCCAGGAGACTTGTGAAATGACCTTCCTTTGCTTGGATGATCAATTATACTAATGTTTATTTCAGGAGTTGCAACATTTGTTCTTAAATGGAAGCAGCCCAGAGGAGCCATGTACATAACCCCACTTACTTGTCGGTAACTGCCTGCATAAACTCATCAATCAGTTCGTCGTACTGTTTCCCACGAACCCTCTTGTGTTTCAGTCCAATATACAGTGGATCATTCAGGAGAGCCTAGGACACAAAGCAATTCTGTTGACATCTTCTCTTCTGTGGATGGATGGAGATTTATGTCCCAGCCTACCAAAATAGTTTGTCTGATGTGGTCATATTAATTTTACTTACTATGCAGTGAAGGCCAGCTCGCACATCTCTTTCCAAGCAGAAAGTGCTTCCGTAGGAAGCTACAGACTTTCTTTTAGCATAAATAAAGTCAGAGGGATGCAACACTTGACTGCCATAGGAAATGGAGCTCTGCATCCCTAGAACAGCTCTACCAAAGGCTCTCTGCCAAGGTGCCTCACTCCTAGTGACTAAAACTGACCTTGTGTGGGGAGTGTTTACTGTGCATTCAGTTCTCAATTTTGCACTGAGGTTACCAGGACAGCTGTTGACCATAAACAGTGCTTTGTGCAATGAAGACTACCTGATGTAACTTGAACTGACGTGTCATTTAAGCCTTTTAGGTGACAGCACCGAGTTCACCAGAATCAGTGATCAGAAAGATGCCAAAATGTTCCCAAGACCTGCACCTGCCTAGCACTCTCCTCGGTTATCTGGCAGGAGTAAAGTGAAGGTCTTTTCATACAACAGATTAATTTAAATTTTGGTTCCCAATAGGAACATAAAATCAGGCCACTCCTCCAACCAATCCAGCAGGTGTTGAGTCAGCATCCATAAGGCACCTAAAAAGGACTGGATCAGCATGGAAATAGCATATATTTGGGGGGAAATTACAGGACAAATGCTGGAAGGAGACAGGTGGGCCAACACCTCTGTGAGTAACTTCAAAGGAACTTTACTTCCCATCCAATTTCAGGAACTGAACCATCCACATGAGGGGGAGATGAGCCATCTCAAACCTATTGTCCTGCAGCCATATGGCCCTAAATATTGGCAGCTATGCTAATATCAGATCTGTTTTTACAGCCACAGCTGTTTTCCCTTGGAAGGAAAGATGAAAGAGGTTTTCTTCTGAGTTTGATTCATTTGGGCTCTTTAGGGCCACGAAACAGAAAGGAGACCCATTTGCGTTACTTCACTGATTGCTCCTACAGCACCAGGTGCTCTGGGGCCTGTTCATGGAGTACAAAATTCTGCCACAGACAAGCTGAGAAATGCTAAGCTCTGAAAAAAGACTTGATTTGCTGAAAGCGTTACAAGGTATTATGGACTGCCAGAAAGACAAGCTGGCAACTGATGCTAAAAATATAATACAACTGCTATATTTACTGCATTCTACCTGAGGTTCACGTGTTAGCAACATAGTCACCCTTGGCTCACCAGGTATTAATAGGCAGAGATGAACAGGATGAGTGCCTATAAGAGGGATCTTATTTATGCACTGATAAACGAGTTTACTTGGGGGAAGGATGCTCCTAGGATGTGCTTAGGGTTCAGTTAATGCACATGAGAAGCATTAATATTATCATTAAATAAATAAGCAAAAAAATTATTTATATTGTGAGGAAATACATTGTTTATATTGCTGGAAAACAGCAGCTTCTATATCTTTACCCCAGATGAGGAAATTGCCTTCACAGAGAAGTTCCTGAACACATAAATTACATCTAATCTTGGGCAGAAAAAAAAGGGTCCAAGACTGATTCTCTAAGTCCCTTTTTCTGATGCCATCTGACCCTTGGAGATGCCATCAAATCATGGTGCCACTTTGGATTTCAGTGTCACCTGGCTGCTGAGATAGATGGATGTGCACAATCAGAAGCTTGCCATGGAAGGGAAGCACTTTCACCCAGGTCCCTCTGGGGGGGAAACTCCAGCTGGGAGGCTCAAAGCACTGGTGGTGTGCAGATCAGCATGGAGGAGAAGGAAGAGATGAAGGATCCAAGGGCAAGTACAATGCTCCATTGACTGGAGACTGCAAGAAGTGAGAGACAGAGACTTAATTCCTCCTTTAGCCTCAGTGGGTCCAAACTCAGAGTTCTCCCTTTTCAGGAGAGACCATGAATCAGACTGAGATGAGCACACCCTGTATTCCAAAAGTCCATGACAGGCTGCTATACTAAAGGGTAACATAATCCTGGGACCAGAGACCGAAGAGGTAATTGAGATTCTCAGATGTCATCTATGGGCACTGCTTTTGCGTTCTTTCATTCTTTTCAAGTGTCCAGCGTGAGAGACTTGGGGCAGGACTGAAAGAGGTGCAGAAGATCTAGCTGTCCAGTGAGCATCAGCATGTCTGAAAATGTCAGCACTAATTCATCTTCATACACAAACTCAAAGCTCTTACACCTGAGATTTGTTATTTCCCTCAAGAAATGTGTGTTTGGTTTACATGGGGTCATGTGAAGCACAAGTACATTTTACAAAAATGGACAAACCCAGGCCATCACAAATAGCTATAGGATATTAATTTTAAAAAGACATCCTCACAGATGTCCATTCTGGCATTGCTGAAACGTTTCACTTTGGCCTTTCTGAGCCAGAGTCATAAGGCAAAAATCTGCAAACAGATGGAATCCTCTTGCCTGGTTATCATGTGCAGTAACATGTGCAGTCTAACAAAACAGTGACATTAATCATTCCCAAACCACTCACCAGAGATTATCCATTTCTGGAATATAGTCATCTCTACACAGACATGAATATCTGCCTGTTTACTCACAACTAACAGAGGAAGAATAATTCTGGGACTTCCTATATGAAGCCTGTCAACTCACCTTGCCATGCTGAAAGGTGGAGCTGAGCATTCAGCTCCAACTGGTAACACTCTGAGTCTTCTCACCAGGGGACCATGAGTCTATTTAGTGTTTATTTCAGTTCCCCATAAGAACAAAAGGTTCTCATACATCAAACAGGAATTAAACCTTCCCACTTTCCTGCAGTGCTGGTCTAGCCATCATCTCATCTTGGATGTCTCCAGCTTTGTCTCCACATTTAGGGAATTGGCCTTGGTTAAGCAATAATCTTGATTCTTTCTCCCCGCATGTCAGATTTATGAAAAATTGTCTTACCTCGTTGTCTGTGCCAACATCCAGCAGGACAGGGAGACATTGTTGTGGATGAACTCCACCACAAGCTGTGTACAAAGCCAGCTTTCCAACTGGGATACCCATGCCATAACTTCCTAGGTCTCCTAAACCAAGAATCCTCTCTCCATCTGTCACCACGATAGCCTAGGAGGATCAAAAGAGACTGTTGTATGGGGTTGCCAAGGCTCTAGAAGCAAACCCAGCTCCACTGTTTCCACACTGATGCCACTTTGCAGATGCATTGTGCAATGGATATTTGCTCCTTCTCCATGACACCATGTTAATTCGCTGTTAGCAACAGGGGACTGCTCATTTTGGGGGTAGAGAAAGTGTTGTTGACAGGTAGCAGCTCACAGTGTGGGACAACAGCAGCTCTGCTGGACAACACTTCAATTCACTGTAGCAGAGCCCAAGCAGCATGGCTGTTTGTGCATCCCCAGCTGTATTACAAGTATCACAAATGAGATCTGGCTTTGATTTTTTTCATCTCTTTTTCTAGAAGAAAAAAATGTGCTTAGGAACTGCATGTGTGGAAGAAACATATTTCAGTGTTCTTTCTTATTCAACATAAACTATACACATATTTGAACATTTTCCTATTTTCTTTTCCTTCTGAGTCAATGTGAAGTGTTAGCAATGAGAAAGTCTCTTTTTGGGTGGGCTCCATCTGGTTTTGGGTGTGCGCTCACTTCTTTACCACACCCAGAGGATGCAACTGGGATTGAAAGGCAGTAATGGGAATAGGGAAAGCAGCAAGCATATACACTGCTACAGGTTTATCCTGAAATTAGATGGAGCTAATATTCAAACTATGCAGAGAATATTAAAACAAAAGTAAGTTCTAATGAATCAAAATACTTCTCTGGAGCACTTATTCCCTTTCATCCAAACAAATAAATGTTCTCAGGCACACCTAAAAACCTCTCAATAGCACTCAGATATCGATTAGAGAGAGAAGAATTCTTCAGCCTGAGATTTGCTGCAGCACTCTATAGTTACCAAAGCTCTTCAAAGCAACACTGAAAAATGAACCAGAACAGAAAATACAGCATGGGAAACATGCTGTTTGTAACAGAGGGGAAACTGGATTCACATTTATTTGTTGCTCTTTGGATTTGAAAAACACCCCAAAAAAGAGCACAGTTTCTGTGAGCACCTGGTACACAAGCACATTAAAGTAATGTTTTTATTTGCTCATGTTCATAAGATCAGAACAAGCAGGACATTAATCTCTGTCTGAGCAGGGCAGACCCATCTACCTGAAGGTAGGAGGTTACTGGCTTTACAATTAGGAACCTGCTTTCTACTTCCAGCTGTGATACAAATTTTCTTGATGACTCCAATGAAGTCATTGTACAAAGGTTAGGTGTGCAGTTTACACCAGCCATGTAAATGGTTTCTAAACTTATTTGACATCTGATGGGGAGAGACAGAAACCTCCAGAGAACACTTCCTCTCTCCAGCAGCTGTTTTGGGAACAGATGAATGGGTTACTTCTCTTTGAAAAGCTCAGTTACCTCTTCATGGGCACTGCAGAAGTACTTGCAGTATGAGACTAGGCACTAAGTCCCCAGGCAGCTGACATGAACTGAGATGACTCTGGACCACAGGCTGTATCCAGTTAACCAGTCCAGGTTTGCAATGCCTTAGCAGGAGGCATGTGGCCCAGCAGAGTGACCCAGAGCACTATGCTGGGTCTCCAAGCTGCCAGGGCAATGCAGAGAGGCAAGTGCTGCTGTTGGCATTCCCAGTTCTCTGCACTGACTGCACGAGGTCAGCCTTTGCAGGATGAACTAATACTCTGCACTGAGCGAACCGACAGAAAGAGCTCCAAGGAAGGATTTTGAACAGCCCTGTACAGCAGTAATCCTGATGGGGATTCAAGATCCTGAGTGCACTACTAGGGCAGGCATCCTACAGAAGGAGGTAGGAATAAAGGGAGAGAAGGCGGGATGGAAGGCCAGTGCAGTAGCTTGCACAGCAGCACACTTGTCTTGGAATAAAATACATGTTTCTACACCATCCTCACTTTGAGGTGGCTTGAATTCATAGCTGCCAGGATGACATCCTGTATGATTCTTTACATTCCTTTTACTTTAGCTGGGCCATTGTGAAGAAAAGAGTACAAGGCTAAGGAACCAGAGAGAAAATTGGCAGGGGAAGGCACTGCTGAGGATGGCCAGCATTTTATCCAATATTTCTTCATGTCAGGATTCATTAGCCATACTGGAAGAGGCACAAAACCCCCACATTCCCAGAAATATGACCAGAAATAGTTTCTTCTCACTTGTTCTGCTTCTGGTACTGTGATTCTTTCAGGGAAGCCCAGCTTTGACAGTAGGGTTGAAGATGCAGATCATTAGAGCTTGGCTGAGGCTTTGCTAAGCTAAGCAGAGCACCAGCACCCTTCCAGCCCTTCCAGGCAGAGGATACAGAGTTTGGCCCAGATTTCCCATTTCTACAGTAAACACTGTTGCCACGAAGCTCTAATGAGACAAATCTAATGACCAAAATGTGGGCAGCATCTCTGGGTGTTTCTGCACTGTCTTTAGTGGGTGGTGTTCCAATGTGGGGCTGTTCAGTCTTTAAAAAAAACGGTCCTTCCAGGGACTTAGGTGCAGTCCAAGTGCCTCCCTACTTATCTCAAAATCTTGAGTGTTCAAGTGCCTACCAGTTCAGGCATGAAGGAGGCTGTGCACAAAGACACAGGGAACCCTGTGGTCCATAACAGCGATACTGCTAAAATGAGCTGCCTTTGTAGTCTGACAAACCTGGAAAGTAGATAGTCTGAATCTCTTTCATGGACCATTGCCCTTCCTATGGTCTGTTTTGGGTGCCAGAGGGGCTGTTTCAACAACAGTCTCTAATCTTTCTGTGCCAGTTTTCCCATGTGCAAAAACATATCTATTAGCCATAATGAGTTCTGCTCACAGTCCCGAGTTAGAAACAAATGGAAATACTGAGTTTGTTGGACAGAGCAAGGATGAAATACCTAGCCTGCCTCTCTTCTCCATGGTTCCAAACACAAATTTATATGAATGTGATCACTTTTTCTGAAAACATGTTAAATTTCCTTTTATTTTCCCCTTAGAAATGGAAAATGCTTGCAAGATTTTCTCAGCTGCCAAACCTTTGCTCCTGGACGAAGCAGATGACTGATAGGGGACCAAAACTCTGTCAACAGCCACGGAAATTCCCAGGAACATGTACTTTAAAACTGATAGAATAAGGTGAGGTGACTGGCAAGACCTGTCTTAACTGCTGACTTTGTGTCATGCCAGGGACTTGCCCAGCCCTGAGCTCTGGCGAAAAACACTTCAACACTTTTGGGTGGGGCTTCAGTAATAGTTTCAGCTGCTGGGTATCAAACATGATTTGCAGAGTTGCCAGTGTTCTTGATGCTTCATGACTCACTGGATGTGTGAAGGAGTCCTACAAGCATGTTGGTTACAGAGATACCTTAAGGAGCTTTGGTGCAAGTTAGCCACACAGTTTTTCAGTACACGTCTTACTTTTTCACTAGGGCCCCTATTCTGTACAAATTTAATATCATGCACTTTTTTTTTTTATTGACCAAGGTCCTGCTACCTCTGAAAAAGTTGTTCTTGACTGCATACATACATATCATGACAGAGTCTCTGAACTCCCAACTTGACTGGAAATTGAAGCTGAAGTTCAGCATGAAAATTCTCTGAGGAAGGGAAACATTCTTTGCTTGTCCTTTTAAGTAGCCAGTTCTGTAAATGATGCCAAGCAGTTCCACTAAATATCCCATTTTGCACCAAACTCCCTGTAATTTCCCAGTCCACAGAAGACATACCACATACCTTAATATTTTCCTCGGGCCAAGAGTTTAGCATTGTTGCAATATGGCCTTTGTCATGGATGGTGATAAACAATCCCCTAAGAGAGGAAAAGAAAAGGAAAGAAAGAGAAAAAAAATAAGCCTTGTAATAAAACTAGTAACTCCAAGATAAAAGAAAACAGGTGAACTTAAAAATGAAGGGATGTGAGCTGCTGAGTACAAAACCAGGCAATTCACTGATACAAAAATGAGACCTCAAGGGACTGCTAATAGCAAGGTAAATTCTCATTTTCAAACCAAAATGCTCAACATCCTTAATGGCAACTTCACTCAGCAGCCACCAGTGCTGCACATTCAACACCTGTGAAACATCTTTGCTTTGAGGAGCAAACTCTGCCTTAGTGCAGAAGAGTCTTCTAGTTAAAGCATCTTGATAAATGCAGTGGAGGCTGATGGTTTTACCATAAGCCTTGTTATACATTCTTTCCTGAGAAGCTTATAGCTCCTGGCCGTCCAAACAGTGAAAGCATGATCCTTCTCACCCCGCTACCAGTGTCAGTGGTGGGGACGGCTACTTCAGAGCTAGGTATTTTGGGTCACCTCTCTAGCCCACAGAACTCTGATTCAACTGGATCAATATTTGCCATGGCATTTGCTTTGACCAAGCCAAACCTGCCCTTGTAACAGTGTTTCTTTTTTTTCCCATGAATATCTGATCCCAGTTTTTGACATTCACTGAACGAAAATCATGAAAAATTATGAGAAGAGAAACAGAAAATTAAATGTTCGGATGTAACTTCAGTGTGAAATGTTTACATGGACAATAACATAGCTGATTGCACTAAGGTTAATCACTTCTCAATGCAAAGGTCTTCAGGGTTTAAACAAAAGTGCCTTCTTTTTGAATAAAATTAGGACCTGGAAGAGCTCATTTTTGAAACGTTTTAGATTTGGCTTCTTTTTCACCTCTCTGCTGTTGTTATCAAAAACAGTATCTGTAGCAGGGATTCTTTCAATACCCAGGACAGTATTATTTACAATGACTGATCTCTGCTGTGATACTCTGGGATTTTGCTGAAGTTCCTTTTAGGCTGCACTAACCCCAAAAGAAGCAACCTGTCCTCCATACCTGTGTCAGAGAAAATTGCTTACATTGCTCACAGTGCTGTCTAATCAGTGCAAATCAAGGGCTCTAACTTGAGGACTCCCCTTGGCAGAAGCAGGCACCCATTTTTCTTGCCTTGTTATCTGCTCACAAAGGCAGGAGTTGTGCCAGTGATTAGTAACAGTTGGAAAAACGGAGAGATGCATTTTTGTTGCTTACATCTCTCAACTATTTCTCAGCCCCAGAAAGTTCAGATCTGGTCATGGTTTGGGCTTCTAATGTGGGAGAAGAAGCTTGAAAACAACCTCCATTGTAAGGCCATATATGTGATGGATAATCAAACATAATTGGGCTACTCACTCCGGCAAGGGCTTATCTCACATGACTCTTCTAGGGGACAGATATCTTCCCACAGTCAACTGTGGGATTCCTAATGAAAATGCCCTTTACTTCAAAAAGAAGAAAAATAAAAGTGCTGACTTCAACACTGATCAAGTCACAGTCACACAGACAGATCAGAAAGGCAAAAAAGGAAAATAACGGTTCATTTATTCAGTGTAATTCTTTAACACTGTGCCAATAACCAATGAACTAATCACATACACATGGCTTGCCTCAAAGACAGTATTCACAGATGTCAATCTTCATAAAAAGGGAGTACTGTACTGCTGCCATCTATGTTTAGAAAGTAGTTATTAACTGGGAATTAAAAGTGCAAATTAGTAACATCACTGCATATATTTCAGGTTGTGATATGCTTTTAGAAAGAATGCTATTGTTTGAAGGTAACATTTTCCATACATAATGAAGACACCTATTAAGTGTCTAGCCGTGTGCCTCATACATGCACATCTCTTCAGTACTGAGTCCACCAGCTATTTAACCTTTGAAAGACATCCTGTGCTCACAGCAGAAGCTGAAGCCCAACTGTCTACTCACTGCCGGTCCTGCGGCTTGATGGAACTGAGAGTTATTTCATGTAAAAGTGGAAAGGGCAGCTAGCTACCCACTGCCCCCTGACTCTGGCCCTTGAATCAGGAGGGCAGCATGCTGGTGTCCAATCCTTGCTTAGGATTTGCCAGTAGAAAGAGCTCAGCTTGGGTCTTCCAAAATCTGGTGACTACTCTCACTGTGCTCCTTGAGAGTAGGACTCCCACAGCTGCCATCAGATTGGCTTGGCTTAGATAGCCTAGTTGGTGACTGAGAACCAAGGATGGAGAGACAGCCCTCTCAGAATGTGTTCTCTTTTTTAATATTACGTATTTGATGCTAATTGCTCCTTATTTTACTCAGACAAAATCAGACGGCTTATTTTAGACTAACACCCTAATGGCACTACCAGATTTGGAAGGGAAATCATCAGGAGGAGCAGGAATGGTGATCCATGTGGGAAAGTGACCTCTATCAGTGACACAACCACATCAGGAAGTGGGCGTGTATCTAAGCAAGCCTTGTATTTCACTAATGTTGAATCCGAGAGCCAAGGGCCGAGTTTCAATAAAACACACCTAAATTTCCAATGCCTTTAGGCACCCAGCTGAAGCAGATTTCTGAACCTGGTTGAGGCTCTGTGGCCTCCCATTAGGTGTTCAAGCATTCAGAGGGGATCCTGGTAGTAGTGAACTGGAAGTCCCTTTGCAGATGGGGCATGCAATGACCAACTCTGACAGGCAGTTGAGTAAATTCATGGTGTTTTTGAGATGCAAAGGGAAACAGACACATCAGGGGTCTTTAGAGTCAGGGGTCACAGGTATGTCCTCATTTTGTATGATCCCCAGGAGAGTTGTGCTCTCCCTCCTGACAACAACATACCCACAGAGGTGAGCTGGCCAATTAGTAAAAATAACATGCCCAAAATTGGCAGAGGGTTTCTCTGTCCAAAAATCCCTTCTGCAAGACAGGCAGAAGGAACAGACAAGATCCACAAACTGAACTCAGCAAAAGCTTTGCTGATGAGTGAACAGGGAAGAGTAGCAGCCAGGTTTCTGTCAAGGACACACAACCTCTTTACTGTGAGGGTGGTGAGGCACTTGAACATATTGCCCAGAGAAACTGTGGATGCACCTTCCCTGGAGATATTCAAGGCCAGATTGGATGGCCTTGAGCAAGGTGGTCTAGTGCCTGTCCATGGCAAGGGGGTGGACTACATGATCTCTCATCATTTCTAACCCAAATCATTCTATGATTCCATGATTACAGGGGAGGTAACAGGAGCAAAAGCTTATTTGTGCCTTTGAGAACATCAAGGTAGAGCTCTGAACAGGTTAGCCTAGATGGATCAATAGTAAATAAGAAACATCCAAGTGGCAACAAAATGAATTAACTTGATTTTTCTGTGGAAAAGATGCAGCCTAAGCATTCTGAAGGAGAAATGAAACCTCAGCAACCTTTATCATCTTTATTCTGCATTTATCACCATGTCTGCTCCAACTCCCTTGGGATAACAGTGGATAAATTGCTTCAGAGAAACAAAAAGAAATGAGGTAGTTTTCCTTTAAACTCCTTAGGACTCAATAACAAGGATTCAATTAAAATGTAAAGCTAAAAATGTAAGTAATTTTGATCAAGTCACGTAACGTGGCCATAGTGTTGGGCAGAGACACAATGTTTTTCCAGACCAGAAAACTCACCTGTGCCCAGGAACCTGCCATTCTACATGGCTTCAGTCATGCATGGGGACAAAAACACAAGAATTAGACCTTAGTAAAAATTAACTGCCTCAGCAATTTCAATCCAGAATGTAGATTCTCTACCATTATTTCTGGTTAAATAGTAACCTTCAGAGAGCTGTTACCTTCGGGGGGGTAATTAAAAGTGGGGAGTGCTTCAACCTGCATTCGTTAGGGTTTCAGAGCTGCAGTCTCATATTCAGTCCCCTAACATCACAGGTTTCACTACAGCTGCCTTTAGTTAAGGTGGAAGTTAGACTAGATTTTATTGTGCCACTGAGCACGTCCATAAGAGTCCAGGAAACTTCAGGGAGAGTTACAGCCTCTTAATTTGTCACTGAGGCAGTACTTCTGTCTGGATGTCAGCAAGTCCAGTCAAGCTGCCCAAACTGGACTGCAGGATCTAGCAAACTGCAGGTCATTGCAGAATCCATCAAAGGGCTTGAGTATGTTCACTCACACTATACAAGACCTAAGCCAGGGACATTATATTTTCTTTTCTGGTTTTATCCTGACTGAGTTCATGGCAGTACCCCAGAATTTCTAAAGCTACACAGTGTACCATATGAGCCATAAAAAAGATTCTGCTCTGGTCCCCAGTACTAATTAAATCTTGGTCATCCTGATGACATTCTGAAAGTCCCACAATGAAGACAATCCCTTGACTGCAAGGCTTATTTTAGAAAAAGGTCAGAGACAAGGAAAACATGGCACATTTGATGCCCAGAGGAAGTGGTACTAGATACCGGTGATGGCTTTTCGGAGTAATGTTTATATTTTTTACAAGGACCTGTAATGATAGGACAAGGGATAATGGCTCTTTCAAACCGAAGGAGGGCAGGTTTAGATTACATACTGGAAAGAAATTCTTTCCTGTGAGGATAGTGAGGCACTACAACAGAGTGTTGCCCAGAGAGTTTGAGGACTTGCCATCCCTAGAAGGGTTCAAGGCCAGGTTGCATGGGGCTATGAACAATGTGACCTAGTGGGAGGTGTCCCTGCCCATGGCAGGGGGTTTGGAACTAGATACTCTTTAAGGATATTTGTAACCAAACCATTCCATGATTCTATGATTCCTTTAAACATTTAGGAAGGAACTAGTTTTAACATGTCTCAGTTATTAGAAAACAGAAATATCCTTTAATCCTTTCGTTCAATAAGCAGTTACTTCTTTAAAAAGGCTAAGTAGTGTTCCCTTTTCTGACAGTCCTGGTTAGCAATGCTGACTTGTGAGCTATTTCCCATTAGAAAAAACAGTGGAGCCAGCAGTGCTATCTCTAAAGTGCTGTTGTTTGTTTACAGAGAATGTTCATTCCCCAAAGCACAGAGGGGAGTGAAAAACATTATGCAATCTTTCCTCACAGCTCTATAATCTCTCCTCACTTCCCTCCTACCCAAAAGTCTCTCTCCCTCTCCTAATGGCTTTTCCTTGGCAATTACCAATGCTCCTGCGGCTATGTTTGCAACCCTCCTGGTGTAATCTTGCCCCACTGCTGCCTCTGACAAGAAATCAAACAGAAATCCACTGCAATCAAAGCCTTTGCTTCATCAAGCTCCATGTAAAACCTCTTTGGCCACTGCTGTGCTCTTCTTGCAGTCTTGTCCTGTGCTGTGGGTTTGGGCAGCATTCCTATGACTTCAGTTACCTGTTTACATCTATAAAATCAATGGGCTCTTTACACTTATCACATATGAGTAACAGTCAGCAATTATACCCACCAGTATTCACATCACACTGGTCAAAAGCAGAACAAACGATGGCATTGGATCACTGATATGTACTAGCATGAAGCAAAAGGACATCACTCTTTGATTCTCATGAACTTCCCTTGCTAGCTGTGAGAGAAAATGGTTGTATATTTAAGTTCTGTGGAGGAAAAGGGACACCACCGGAAGGACCTCAAAAGCTCCTAACTTGACAGGAGTTGAAAAGCACAACCCCTCCCACTCCACTATTGCAGCTTCATCCTTCTTCTCCTCACTCCTCCAAAAGGACATCTCTCTGAAGAATAAGATACTTGTTCAGTAAGGGAGGAATGTATTTGCACAGCATTATCCAATATTTACTGACACTGCAATGGTCAGGCTTGCTCAGGGTTTGGTATATAGCAGGAAGAACACAAAAACCTCAACTGCAAGTTCCATGTGCTTTCTGCACAGAGATCAGCCCATCAGCCTTGTTTACTGGATCTCAGAGAAGAGGTGTCTTCTTTAATGGGCTACCAGGCTTTGCCTTATATAATTACTTCTTCCTGAGAAGAGGAACTGATGGAGGGAAGCAGATTAAAATGGTAGCTAAGGTCCCTAATTCTCCAGATACTTCTCATCCAGCCAAGGAAGAGTCCTTCAAGGAATCTGGTTCTTCATGTGTGTACTGCCATAACAGTTCATTTTTGAATTGCAAGACTAAAGGTAACAATACTTGGGCTTTGTTTAATTTTTTTTTTTTAATTAATAACTTTTAGTCCAGGTGCTATGAGAGGAACTTGCTCCACAAGTGAGGAGACAATAAAAACTACTGTATAAGTTAACACTAAGAAAATGCACATATTCCTAATACTTAAATCAGACAAGCAGGCATCATGAGTAAGTGTTTTTATCTGGATAGGAATGGCTCATTCTTGGAATACTAATAAAAGTTAAGTGTCTCCACTTACAACCTGAAGGTGATGAAATTCTACTCACATAAAAGTCCTTGAATGTTTTAACTTAATTAGGCCTGGATTTCCCTTAGAAGACATAGGAAGTCCACGGGAAATCATTGCTTAAAAAAGCAACAAACAAAAGAGATGAGTCAGATCTTTGCCAGCATCCCAGCCTGCACCAGGGTACCGTTGGACAGCCATGAAAAAGTTGTGAGACAGAAGCCAGAAACCTACAGTGAGTTATAAGGCTGGACAGAAAACAGCTCTGACAGGCATGGCACAAGCTGACCTTTTGCAGTGATCACAGCCACTCCTTACACAAAGGCATGATGCTCTTGGAAAACCTGGAGCAAGACTGTCTAAGAGTAACATTGAAATCCACATGTCAAAATTATTTTCAGAGTCAGGAAATGAAAAACCAAGTTGGCTTGTCATGGTGGAAGGATGCTGACTGCTGCTGCATGCTGCTCTGTGCTCTTTGCAGTCTGGCTGAATTATGCCCCAAGCCCAGCTGACTGGCAGGTATTTTGGCTGTCCAAGGCTGCAAAAGGAACACACGCGAGAGAGGGATCAGCTGATGGATTGGCTTTTGTTGCATGCTAACCACAGAAAACTCTCACTGCTGTGCCAGAGGAGCAGGCTGGAGGAGCCACTCTGGATTTAAGGCCAGTCTGTGCTAGAGATGAAATAAAATGTGGTTACAGTAAAGGCCTACATTTGGTGTTATTTATTTTCACTTTCAAAACTCATACACAAAATTGACAGGTTGAGCAATATGAGCCTTTGGGGACATTTCCGCCAGCTGCACCCCAACTGTTGACTTTTTTTGCTTCTGGTCTCTGCCAGAACAGGACAAAAGGCTTCAGAACAACAAAATAAACTTTGAAATTGCTTGGCTGTTTTAGGGAGCTTGAGATTACAAATGCCTGTGGGCTACAGACTTTGGAGAGAAAGTATGTGCTAGCATGCACTGATTTGTCTAAATACAGTACAATTAATCATCAGATTGGACAAAATTTCTGTGATGATTAATCAGCTATTTTTTTCAGATTTGTTTATAATAAAAGCCAAGATATTTTCATTGTTTTAGGTAATTTTCTTTGTAAATTGTAGGATGCTGACCAGTGCCCTGAGGCAATAATGAAAAAAAATAATAAAAACCAAGCACAATCAACTATTAATCAAATATATACAGAGATTTATAAGGCAATATATCTATAATTTAAGTACAGTAAGAGATTTAATTTCAAATGATCTGCAACATGAATAATTTCATTACTACTATAAATGTCCTTAAAGTTGTCACCATATATTTTAGGTAGGAAGCCCAAAATTCAGTGTGGAAGCCAGAAGATGCAGGCTCCAAGGTACAATAATGAAAGATTCAGTATCCACACAACCCCCCTAAACCCACACTGGGAAATCTCCATGTAAGAAACTGCCAAAGATCAGGAACAGAGAGATTTAAGTGAGCACATATGAATGCAAGCTGTAGTCCTCCCAGTGCTTTGGCATAGTCCAACCCCTGCCACTGCAGGGAAGTCCAGACCACAGCCTAAAGCAAAGCTTTTGCATCCATCTCCTATCTGCCAAATTATTAACACCTACTACTATTTTTAGCAGGCTTTTTTTTTTTTTCCCCAGGAAAAGGGCAATTATACTGTGTCCTCTCTTACCTGCTAGCTCATTTCAACAAATCTATCAGAAAGGCAAAGGTCTCAAAGACGTTTGTTCCCACACCCTTTAAGGAAAATTACTGTTGAGATAAAGAGAAAAGATAAAAGGGTTCATGTCCTCACCATTCTGGAGAAGGGAACATAGACCTTACTCTGACAATTATTTTGACACAGTTTGCAGCTGCACACAACATGTGCTGCTTCCCATCTAGGACCTACTCCTGTACTTACTAAGCCCTCACTAGACGAGTCCTAGCAAAGCCTTAGGGCTTTCCTGGGCTGCAAGACTAAGCAGAAGGCAGAGAAAAGGAGGAAAAAAGGTGACTGTAGAGGAAACCAAATGAAAAAACAGAATGGTTGTGGAGCAGGATCAAAAAGGCACAGATAGGAAATCAGAGGGGATGGCAAGCAGAGCACTGAAAGCTGTGCTCACTGCTCCCTAAGGAAGAGGTGAGGGAAAGGGAGAAACACAAGCTGGTGTGGGTGGCTATGGTAAAACACAGGTGGATATGAAAAAAGGATGAAGGGGATGTGGAAAGGAATATAAGGTTTCACAGATATGAAATGTTAGGGGACAGTGGACAGAAACCAGGAGGAATCCTGGATTTATGGGTTCTGCTAGTCAGGAATCAGCCTAAAGAACAAATATCCTTTCTTGCTCTCCAGGGGGAAGTTGATGGAGAAAGACCAGCTCAGTACCTATTGTTATTGGTCACTATGCAGCAATGTGAAAATGCAGAGGGTTGGAATCAGGTCCCCAGTGGATCTCTGCTATCCACATTCTAGGATTAAGGGAGGAGGCCAGCAGACCCATGTTGCTCTTGGCTTGTCATGAGCTGCTTTTCCCTACTGTATTCTCAGGACTGGATTCTCTGGTTGAACCAGAGAACTGCCAACTCATAGCATAATTCAGGGATTACATCCTCCTTGTATTTTAAAACTTGACAACCCCAAATTTCCGAGTGTCCTTTTCAGCAGTGGCATTTCAATACTGTTTAGGAGGACCTTGGAGAAGGTCTGTCTGTGTAAGGATTGAGCTGCGGGAGCCAAGGACTGGGTAAGGGCCAAGCAGGTCTGCAGTATGGGGTCTGACTCTGGCTTATCCTCAGCACCCAGAGCTCCCTTCTTGCTAACATGTGGGAGGGAGAGGGTAAGACCAGACTGCCTTCTGTCACTCACACATTTACAGATGCAGATGGGTAAAGACCAGGCATTGGGGTGAGACATAAGTTTCCACCATCCAGGGATTCCACCAACCAGCAAGTGTGGGCATTTGCCAAATTCAGTAACCTTTGCTGTGTTTAAGCTCATCATGTTCAAGGGGCTTGATGTTCTTTGTTCAAAAACAATTTTAAGTGTAGGAAAATTTTGACTTGGCCCGGATTTTCCTCTGACTTTTTGGAGGTTCAGTCCTACACCTGATTGTGTGCTGGATTCTGGAAGTATCTCAGTAACTGGAAGATTACAGGATTACAAAGACAAACATGCTGAGATGGTCATACAGTGCTGTTGCTCAGTTGATTTTGACCAAGGAGCCCTTATCTGTTTTCACTGCTAAGCACACAATGTATTCTGTTTTACTTGATAGTGCAGAGGTTAAGGTGGGATCAAAACCCCCTGGGAAGTTAAATTAAGTCCTACCCTGATTATATTTCCTTCCTGTGCTGTGCAAATTCTTCTAGGACCCACACCTTCCCTTTTAAAGTGCACTGCAGGGAGCCCCAAGAATGAACACAGAATTAGAACAAAGTTTGACAAAGAAAAGAAAGATTATTTTGACAATACCAGAGAAGTCAGCTTCCAGATAAATGAAATATAATTTGTTATACTTTTAGTGAATCCACATAATAAAAAAAAATCTAACTTTTGCCATAAATTGCAGCAAAACCAGAAAATAGCAGCAGCTTGTATATAAATTCTTCCATAATCAGGTAATAGAATCATAGGATCACAGAATTGTTTGGTCTGAAGGGGATCTTAAAGATAATCTAACCATGGCACACCATCTAATCATGGCAAACCTCTTGCCATGGGCAGGGACACCTTCCCCTAAAACAGGTTGCTCAGAGCCCCATCCAATCTGGCCTTAAATACTTCCAGGGATGGGGTATCCACAGCTTTTCTTGGCAACCTATGCCAGTGCCTCACCACCCTCACAGTCAGAAACTTCTTATATCTAATCTAAACCTACCCTCTTTCTGTTTAAAACCACTGCTCCTTATCCTACCACTACATGCCCTTGTGCAAGCCCCTCTCCAGCTTTCCTGTTGGCCCCCTTCAGGTACTGTGAGGTGCTTTAAGGTGTCCCTGGAACCTTCCCTTCTCCAGGCTGAACAACTCCAGCTCTCTCAGCCTGTCTTCACAGGAGAGGATCTCCAGCCATCTGAGCATCTTATGGCCTTCTCTGAACTTTCTCTACAACAGGTCCATGTCCTTCTTGTGTTGGGGGCCCCAGAGCTGGACACAGCACTCCAGGTAGGTCTCATGAGAGCAGAGGGGAGAATCACCTCTCTTGCCCTGCTGGCCATGCTGCTTTGGGTACAGCTCAGGACACAGTTGGCTTTCTGGGCACAATCTATGGCTGTTCCACAGCCCAATAGATACTGCTGTACAAGGTTTTCATGATAGTCAGCATCATTTCCCCTCAAACTTACATCCTGGTATTCATTATTCTAAATAATTCTCCTCCTTCCTCCCTGTCTTTGGCATTTTTTGTTTGAGGTGGGGTTGCTTCTTGTGGCAGCAGCATAGATTTATGCCAGATCAAAGGTGAACACATTCTCTTGTATTTCCTTCACCAGGTCAACCTCTTTCTTTTGGACAACTCCACCTCTTCCTTCGAGCTTCTCCTGGTAAATCAGGGAATTTCAACAGACTTAAATCTAAATCACCTCTGACAGCAGCAGAAAGCCTGACCTTCATAAATTAACATGAGATTTGCTGTTAACTTCTGTGTGCCTGACATTTTACCTCACGCCCATAGAAGCTTCTCATGGTTGTTACAGCCAGTGCACACACATTTTTCTTAGGAAATGTGAGGAAAAGAGAGAGGGAGAGACAGAAGACTGGAGATACGGAACAAGGAGTGCTGACTGGTTTTCTAATGAAAAAAAACAGAGCTAAGTCCTTTTTCACTCCCTTTTTCACTCATTGCAATGCAGTAACTCAAGTCACAACACCAACAGTGTCCATCCCATTCCCCAGCCTCCATGGAACATCAGATCAGGACTGATACACCAGCTGTTCTCTTTGTATGCCCACAAGCCAATCTGTGATTGTCTCCCCATTTTGAAAAACACTTCAGTGAAGTGGAAACAGAGAAGGGACAAGGATAGGGGTACAGCATACTGAAAAGACTTGCCTGAAGAAAGTGGGGAGAAAGAGAGCAGTGGGAAACTTTGAATTACTTTGTCAGCTCTCAGAAGTTCCTAACAGGCTGAGCCGTTTTCAGCAGCCCTGGGCTCCCTCTGCATGAACTACTTTCTCCTCACCTACTCCAACCATGGTCTTCCCTCCCCCCCGCCCCCATTCAATAATCCTGTCCCATACCAACGACTGTCTCCCACCTATGTCTAACCTCTTCATGGATTTCTGACTACACGTGGTCTCCATGAGACTTTCCACAGACATTCCCTCCCCTTCAGTCTGTTCCAAGACCAGTCTTTGGGCACCTGCGGCAATGCTACCTAAACACAGTGTTAAACACATTCCTCTTCTCATGCACTGACTCAGTTGCCTCTGGAAGAAGGCTGAACCAGACTGGTGGCAACACGAGATGATATTACAACGAGTGTTTTTACAAGAAGTAGAGATTGTCTAGAGGGGTTTCAAAACAAACTTTCAGGACAAGAATCCAAACCCCAGTCTTCCCACTCACTTCTGGTCTCCAATGTTTTATAGAAGAGGGAGTGTAGACAATTCTGTAGTTAGGGACAAGTTTACGGGATTTACACTTTTGTTCTAATTCCATTTGGTTTGGTCTTAAAGTGTCCAGAAATGGCAGGTAACTTTCCCTCCTGCTGCTCAGACGGCACACCACCACAAAAAAAGCCACTCAGCAGAGCCAGACCTGCTGACAGGACAATTCTGTAGATTGACTGATGTTTCATTTACTCATTTTTCATCAGAGACACAGATCATTATTCTGTCAGACTTAATTTTCACACCATCTGCATCCTGTTAGCTTTCTCCAGGTTCGGCTTAATCCCAACATGTTTTGCATTGTTCTGCAAGTAGTCCTCAAGGATATTTACGTTTGTAGAAAAAAAAGTGAGCTTAGGCAAGTTTTTTCTGTCCTCATAACCCTTCTCCAGTGGTGATACACCAGCCTTTTCCAGTCCTACTCTCAGGGGATCCCAAAAGCTTTTGAGGAGTAGCTGACAACTTCATACTTTCAAATACCACTATGCTTATGAATTAACCAGTGTCTTGAGAGACTGTGGTCTTATGCCACTGTAATAAACGATCCCTCACCATCACAGAAGAAATAAAACCCTGATTCCATGCCCTGAGTTTCCTCTTTACTATCTCTTTGTGAAGAAGTGTAGTATCTTTCAAAGATACTGTCGCAATTAGAACAGATCCTCAGGCTTAAAACATACTTTTTAAATGGCATTGCACATGCTCAGTCCTGTGCTCCATAAGAATCCCCATGATATTCATTAAGTACATTTTACATTGAAAAAAAGAGCAAAAAAGGAAAGAAACCAAAATACTACTATGTACTTTTCTTTGTAGAGGCTTTGTATTGTTAGTCTAAAGAAAAAAGGACTCTCAACCACAGTCTGAAAGCCTATAGGGTTGGTAGAAGCATTTCCTAAGGAAGTGGCGACTCTATCTGTTAGTGGGACCAAAGAACAAAGATTCCTCCTTCCTTCCTTCATTTAGCATCTCAAAGTTGCAAGCCCTGCTTTGTTACATTTCATTCTTTCCATCTACCAAATTTCTGATGAGGATAAGGCATCTCTGGGCTTTGAAAAGCAAACACTTCCAAGGCCCATGTTCCTCAGTACCTAGGATAGCCTGTCCTTTGCTTGAAGCTAATTGTATTATCGCTGCTGCTGAACATAAGTGAGCCTGCCCTCCCCAGGCCTTGAGCAGCTGGCTTCTGCTTCAGCGTGTCAGCTGAAGGGGGCAGTGAACTGGCTATTTGGATTACTGCCAGCCTGGCCCAAAAAGGACTTGGATCGGCCCAGATTTATCCTTGAACCATCATTACACAGCAGCACGGACATCTGTGGAGGCACAGGGGTGGTGGGAGGGGATGATGAGGGGATGCCAGGGATGGATTGCAGGAGACAGACTGCAAATCTGCACATGTGCAGACAAAGGACCTGAAGCGGTACAACTGCAAGAAATCTCCCTTAAGTCTGGATCACCCTTGATCATCATACACTGCAGAAGATATATTCTTTATATGAAACAAGTCTTGTCACCTTGGGACTCTTATTTCCAGTCACATCCTTTGGCCTTGATAATGTGCATACATCTGCGTCCCCTCACAACCACTACAGAACTTGTGAGTCAAAGGGAGCAACAGATTTTAATAACAAAACTGCAACCACAAGACACAAAATGAGGAGGAGCATAACCTGAGAAGTCCCCAAAAAGTGAGCATGTTTACCTATTCTAGTCCTGTAGTCCTCCCTTTACTGGCCACAGCTGCAGACAGGACCTGTGCTTAGGAAGACTTCTCTTTGGACATGTTACTCTTCTTTTGTGCTTATTATACATGGTTTGATCACAGAAGAGAGATTTTGACGGGGTTCTTAATCATTACTGCAAAAGAGGTGCTATTGCTTAGTACTTCAACCTGTACTTACAAATTACATAATAATTTATATTTTTTATTTCAAAAATTCAAAATAAAAAATGAAACTGTACTTTAGCCTGAAGGTTGTAATGCTTATTACATGGATTTAAATAAACAAATACTGTTAACTCACCAGGGAGCTGGCTGGAAAACAAGATAGGAAAAATGTATTCAACACAGACACCTTCCAGCAAAAACTTCAGATCTCTTAGGCAACAGTGCCTGGATGTAATTTTTAATAATTTTACGGTTCCGCCTCTATTTCAGTCATTCTAAACCTCTGAGGCTTAATCACATAGGAAGAAGTCTGAGGCCAATGGAAAAAAATATCCTGCCTGAAGAATTTAAAGCAACTAGTACAAAGAAAGGCAGGGGAAGGCAGAGAACCTGCTGGGGCATCAAGAGCTATGCCTGGCCCACCAGAAGAAGTGGGGAAACTGTGGGCATCATAGATAAGCATGAGAAGAGTCAAATGTTTGCAAGTGTTTTTGTTCCTAGTAGCTCTTTTCTACTGTTAAATATAGAAATCCTGGCTGGATAGCTTTTTGAAAGAAAAGAACACCAAGTGTCTGATTCCATTTGGAGCAGATAAATCTGCTAGCAGGGAGTATGATGGAGCCCTGACCTGGAAGGAGAATTCCATCCACTGGCCCCGTAAAAGTGCAGGTTAGAGGTTCACCCATTAAGGGTTTGTATATAGAGACTAGGAAAGGGAAAAGAGGCATTGAGTCCTGCAATTACAACAACAGTATCTGACTAACAAAATCTGCAGCCATGCAAACACAGATAAATGTGTTCTGATAAATGATTCTGAGAGAAGCCCTCCTGGACATCTTAGGACTGTTTTCAGATGTTGTTGTACAAGATCTGCTTTTTAAGCAAGTTACTTGCACTTTAATCCTTCCAGGCTCAACCTTCAAGTATAAAGCCAAGCACTATTGCAGCTGAGAAAGATTCCAAGATGGGAGAGAAGCTAATTGTGTCCAAAGGTTGCTGCTGCTGTGGCCACAGACAGACCGCACAATAAGCTGTGCTATATGGGCACATCCATCCATGCTGGAGCACCACGTGGAGTTTTAAAATGGAGCTATCTCATTTCTCTTGCCGGGTTAACAGCACTAAATGTGACAGTTCGAATAAAAAGGTAATTGCTACAGCAAACATTCAAATCAGCTATCTGTTGCCCAAAGAGCTGGGCTGGGAGGTGTGGCACTCCAGAGGAAAAGTTTAGAAACACTGATTCTCTGGAGAGAATGACCCTAACCCAACAGAACAGAGCTCACAGCAGGACACAGAGTGAGGAGAAATGCTAAGCACAGTTCTAGAGTGGCACGTATGTGGTGTGGTAGTTGTCTCAAAGAAAAGATTCACAGGCAGAAGACAAAATGAATTACAGTGACCAGAGCCCTCAGGTAATGCCAATAAAGGTGAGGGCCCACTGGGATGTGTAAGCAGAACTAAACTGACTGCTCCGACCTCTTCCACACTGCCAGTCCTCTGGGGCAAAGCAGTGCTTGCCCTCCTGTGGTGCATTTCAGGAGAAGTGCAGCCAAAAAGGACACTCCAGAGTGAGAACACCAGGGCAGAGCAGCACAAACTACAGGTAAGAAAACCACCAGACTGAACAGTCTTCTACTGAAAAAAGGCTGCTGTAGAGAGGGTGATGTTGGCAAAGAACATTTAGGTTATATACTAGAGGAAAAGTGCTTTCTATTTATATGAGAGTTAATGGAATGGGCTACATAGGGTAGCTTCATTGCGGATTTAAAATAAAGTATGATTAGTTAGTGAACAGGGTTAAATGTTAAAGCTTCCTGTGATGGCAGAGCAAAATTGAAGGGCTTGGACATCCTCTCCCGTTCCAGGTGCTTGCTTTTCCTAAAACACCAGTAAAATATATTTATATGAGTGCCATTTTGTTTTAAAAACCTTCCAATACAAATAAAATTAGGTTAGAAGAATCAGCTCTTCAGACTGCCAGTGCAGCTTCAGATAATGGGATGGGAAGAGCTAAAAATTCAGATTTAGATCTTTATTAACAAGATCCCTAAATCTGCTGGTCCCAATGATTTTAGCAGAAGTACTAGCATCCTACCTTGAATTATTTGTCTTGCAGGCCAACTCCTAATGTATGTAATACGCTCCAGGACAGAAAATATATAACCCAAGAAAGTAAGAGTCAGATTGAAAAAAAAAGCACATGTGAACACTTCCTACTTTAGTCTCATCACTTTACATGATGTAAGAACTCTTTTCTTTTTGCAACAAAAACATTCTTCTGCTAAAACAACCTTGATTACAACCAAACCTGAAGCTAGGCTGAAATTCATTCTGTATCTTTAGGGAAACAAACTCCCCACCACAGGAAATCCAGTGTACCAAGGACATGGTCATTTGCTCTTTCCTGAAGAAGCCACCATGGGCTGGAATCCAGAAAAGACCCAGCCCAAATTTAGCAGCAAAACTGACAGACTGTGAGACATTCCTATCGCATTGGTAAAATAATGTGGATTTAAAACATGAGAAAGACATGAGTTACAGGAAGGGGAGTTCTCCAACAGCAAGAACTGCAGAAAGAGTTCAGTATGTGGAAAGACATCCCTGCTTTCCTGAAGATAATAATGGATGAAAATAGAAGAAGCAAAGCTCCCAAATATTGTTTTAACTTATCACAAGGTAAAAGCAGCCAGGAGGCAAAGACACAGTGGCTGTACAGCAGAAATTGCTGTATGAATATTGATTAGCTGAGAACCAGCAGTGTGCTCTTCCCTGACTGACAGTGCTCACAGCTCAACACCTGGAGACACAATCTGGACTCTCTTATCTCTGCTGCCTTTTATTCCTGCCCACAAGAAGTAAGTGTCTTCCCCTTGTACAGAGTGCAGATCCTTCTCTGGTTTCCTCATACACACTGAGGAGGAGGAGGGGATATGATCAAGGCTTGACTAGATGAATGACTTCACCCCAGCCCAGTAGATCCACAAGTTGCACATCAGGACACAGAACACAATTACCTAGCATAGACACAGGCCAAAAAGCAATCTTGAGGAGCAGCTCGTGTGAAGGAATACAGTGGCTTTATTAGGAATTTTCATGACAAGCAGGAAGCAGGCAGGTTTACCAAGATAATCTCATACATAAAATGTTATTAATTATCTGTCTGCACAGTCCTTATGTCTTTGAGGTGTCCCTGCTTCACAGGGACCCTGTGTGACCTAGACTCAGATAGTACAATTTGCCTCAGTTGCCCCCACCTGTAACGCTACTCTCAGCTGAAACTGCAGTCAAATCTCATGCTTGTGAAATGCTTTGAAAATGGTATTATTCCATTCCTTTACTTTGCATATTTCTATAGCAAAAGCTAAAATGTTCATCTGACTACTGGTCCATTTCAAGGACAAAAAAATTTAAAAGCTTGCAAAGAAAACTGAACTGTACCATTGAATTTGCAGGCTAGGACTAAAATGTATTTCAGAAAGCTAACAAGGGATTTATCTAAGCATTAATCATTAAAAAGAATTATGCAGAATGGGGTCTTCCAACATGGTACAGAGTGTTTAATGTTGCATGAATTTACACAGTGACTGTTCTGAGCAGAGAGGAAGGCACTGGTGCAGAGCATCATCTATGAAAATGATTCTAGTGGGGTAGTTTGTGGAAGTGCATACAAAAGTTCAAAATCAGCACAGTGTATCCAAAACCCAACAATTACTCAAACAGCATTGCAGAGGGCACTCAGTGCTCCTGAGACAGCAGATGGGGAGGGGTGCAGCCTTAAGTTCAGCGAGCTGTTTGGGGACTGTACAGCACTGTTTGAGAACAAAACCACTCTGTTCACTGTTTATAGGAAGAAGTCAGAGCTATTCTCAACTCCCCAACTCATCATCAAATGTACACACACGAAGCTGCTTGCTGGTCCACTTTTTGATGAGGGATTGAGTTTTAGATTTGGGCCACCCACATAAAGATGGTGTCAATACAAAAGAAACATTCATATGAAATTTTAAAAAAGGCAAACACAGTCTCTTCACTCACCGTGGTCTCCTGAAAGCCAAACCATACTGCTGACAAGCCAGGCCAACTGTTGGGGTGTAAACTATGGGCATGAATCTCTCAATATCAGAGGTCAGCACTCGGTAAAAAAGCTTCTCATTCCTGTCTTGCAATGTCATAAGAACAATATACCTTTAAAGTAAAACAAAATAGTTATATATCAGTATTTATGGTTGTTCACAGTTTCACAAAGAGCAGTTGTTGGCTCACTCAGTATGCACTCAGTTCTCCTGAGCCCTGACACTCCCTTGTGCTGCATCATGAGCAGGTACTTGGAGCGAATTTTCCCAGAGGGCCTGGCCAGCTCCACCATCCTCAATCACACCCATGCACAACCTTAGAATATTGAAATTTGCATCAAAAGGCGTCTTAGGCAGCTATCAGTATATAATTTTCAAGATTAACATAGGTATTTGTGACACAGAAAAACCAATGCAATTGGTCTACAGGGTAAGAGTCCTGCTGCCTCAGTCTTCAGATCAATGGCAGCTGAGAGAGGTGGAGATGCAAACCCTACTGTCCATCACAGCAGGAATCAAACAGCATCTTCCATCAATAACCCTAAAGAACAATACTGGATGCAGTGAAAACTCAGAAACAGAAAGATTAGTCAATACACATTATTGCTTCTGGTTTTTTTTATTTTTTCCTACACACTGACAGTTTTTTTCTGTTCTTCCATCCAGTGTTTTAGTGAATATATTGATTACCATACAGACAAGTACATGCAGTACACGTGTTCACTCTACCTTCAGTGCTCTGCTTTTTTCTTGTACCCAAAGTATACCAGAACTCTCTAGTTACATAGTGGTAGAAAAAAGTAACATCAGTGGACCTGTTGGAGCAGGTCCAGAGGAGGGTCATGAAGATGATCAGAGGGCTGGAGCACCTCTACTGTGAAGACAGGCTGAGAGACCTGGGGTTGTTCTGGGGACATTTTCTAGCAACTTCTAGTACTGAAAGAGGGACTAAATAAAAGCTGGAGAAGGATTTTTTACAAGGGCATGTATTGATAGGACAAGGGGGAATGGCTTCAAACTGAAAGAGGGTAGATTTAGATTAGATACTAGGAAGAAATTTTTGAGTGTGAGCATGGTGAGGCACTGACACAGATTGCCCAGAGAAGCTGTGGATGGCCCATCCCTGGAAGTGTTCAAGGCCACACTGGATGGGGCTTTGAGCAACCTCGTCAAGTGGAAGGTGTCCCTGCCCTTGGCAGGGGGTTTGGAACTAGATGATCTTTACAGTCCCTTTAAACCTGAACTACTTTATGATTCTGCTGCTGGAGAGTATGTACAGCTGGAAAAAAGTGACTCAGAGGGAAATCTGTAAATTGAAGCAGAATCCACAATTTTTCCTTGAGGCTTTAAAGAACTGAAAAGTAAAGGGGAAAGGGAGAAGAAATAAGATGTTTTTGACATACTTGTCTAGATCGTTAGATTTGTTTTCAAAGTTTTTCATCACACGAAGGACTTGAACGTCTTGGCTCAGGAAGCAAGGAGGAAGGAGGCCATGAATTCCCAGCTGTAGCCTTTCTTCAAGTGTAAAAGCCATTCCCTGTGAAGAAAAAAGGAAGACACATTCAAATGGCATGATATGCACTATCAGCTAGGATATCCAAGAAGAAAGCAAGCAACAGAATACAGCCCCTGTGGGCCTAGAGGCAGTTCTGCCCTGCAGAGAGTGTGAGGTCCAGACCACCCAGACCTACAGCTTCTGGATTAGCTGTCCAACACCAGTAGTGCTTTAATGACTCACACTCTTGCCATATGAATTTGGTTTATTTCTATAGTGTTTTTAACTTTACAGTATACATATTGTTAGCGTTTCTTTCATTTCATACTCTTTTATATTACTTCATTAGCTCATGCCTACTAGTTTCCATGGCCTTCCTGGAAGCCCAGCATACTCCTTTACAAATCACATAACATGTTTAGAATCATAGAATCATTTAGGCTGAAAAAGACTTCAAAGATCATCAAGTCCAACCATTAACCCAGCATTGCCAAGTCCACCACTAAATGATGCCGTAAGCACCACATCTACATGGCTTTTAAATACCTTCAGGTATGGTAACTCCACCGCTTCCCTGCGCAGCTTTCCAATGCTTGATGACACTTCACATGAAGAAATTTTTCCTAATATCCAATACAAACCCTTCTTGGTGCAACTTGGGACTGTTCCCTCTCATCCTATCTATCACTTGTTATTTGGGAGAAGAGACCGACCCCCACCTGGCTACAACCGCCTTTCGGGTGGTTGTAGAGAGCAACAAGGCCCCTGAGCCTCCTTTTCTCTAGGATAAACACCCCCAGTTTCCTCCACTGTTCCTCACAGGATTTGTGCTCCAGACCCTTCCCCAGCTCCGTTGCCCTTCTCTGGACATGCTCCAGCCCCTCAATGTCTTTCTTGTGAGTGGCCCAGAACTGAACACAGGATTTTAGGTGTGGCCTCAGCAGTGCCCAGTACAGGGGGACAGTCACTGCCCTGGTCCTGCTGGCCACACTATTGCTGATACAGGCCAGGGTGCCACTGGCCTTGCAGGACTCAGCACTGCACTATGTTGAACCTCATACAATTTTCCTTGGCCCATCAGTCCAGCCAGTGCAGATCCCTCTGCAGAGCCTTCCTGCCCTGCAGCAGCTCAACACTCCCACCCAACTTGGTGTCACCTGCAAACTTAATGAAGTGCCCTTCACTCCCTTATCTAGATCATTGATAAAGATACTGAACAGGACTAGCCCCACTACTGAGCCCCAGGGAACACCACTGGTGACCAGCCAGCAGCTGGATCTAACTCCATTCACCACCACTCTGGGCTCAACCATCCAGCCAGCTTTTTACCCAGCAAACAGTGCATCTGTCCAAGCCATGAGCAGCCAGTTTCTCCAGGAGAACACTGTGGGAAACAGTGTCAGAAGTTTTACTAAAGTCCAGGTAGACAACATTCACAACTTTTCATTCATCCACTAACTGGGTCACTTGGTCATAGAAGGAGATCAGGTTGGTCAAGCAGGGCCTGCTTTTCACAAACACATGCTGCCTGGACCTGATTCCCTGGTTGTCCTGCACACGTCACATGATGGCTCTCAAGAAAACCTAGTCCATGTCCTTCCCCAGCACCAAGGTCATGCTGACAGGTCTGTAGTTCTCTGGATCCTCCTCACAGCCCTCCTTGTAGATGGGCTTCACATTTGCTAACATCTAGATAGCAAAGATTTTGGATACTGCATAGTGTACCCAACTCATCCACTTCAGTTATCTACCAGTTTACCACCAGACACAGTTTATTAGTGGCATATTAGCAGTGCAGAAGACAGACAGGCCATGCAGGATGCTTTCTCAGTGTGAACCTTTTGTTTTAAGTACAAGTAGCACATAGAGTGCCACAAGCCTTATTAAGTAACTGACACTGTCCCACAGCTGGAGCTCAAGTGCTAGACTTTGTAGGATGACCCTGCTCTTACAGGACAAGGTCACACTTCCTAGGCAAAAGCCTGAGCATGTCCTGCTCCTGTGCACGCAGGGGCTGATGCTCCAGACCACCAGCAGGGCCCTGTGCTGGACTCAGCCCGATGAACAGCAATGGTAAATGCATCCTGCAGTCTGTGAAGAAGATTGTAACAGTCTTTAATTAATGGTATTTCTGCTATGCTGATAGGAGATTAGACAGCAGGATGGCAGAAAACATTTTCAGGAGTGCCTAAGGAGCTTAAATCCTAATGAAAACTTCACCCTTAACTAACCAACTGGCTCATATCTTCAGGAACAGCTGGCAGTGAAATATTCAAAATCTGTAATTATTGAACTACAGCTACTCAAGCACACAGACACATGCTTGACAAAATATTAATGAGCAGCTTTACGGCTGCATAGCTGTTAAACTGCTGTTTTCCACCATGGATTTAGCATTTCTCTTTGAAAAATAACTGTTATTATCATTGCAAAAGAAAAACTGAGGACATATCTTGATGAACTTGGTTTTGGCAGCCTTCTTTCCCCTCCTGTTGCTTGTTCCCATCCCTGTGCCATCCCAGTGGTTGTGCCAGTATGAGCATGTGTGCAGTCACATGGTTAATCAGCAAGAGGAAGTACCTGGCTTAAAAATAACTGGGTCACTTGATCTCATAGCAGCAAACTATCAGCAATGCCAAGGAACCTGTGCCTGGACAGAAGGAAGGACTGAAACTACTTTTCCTGTTAGCCAGATCCATGCTTTGTACATACATACTGTGACACTCCTTTCATTAGTAAAATGTGCACTAATGCAAACTAAAAGAAAAAAAGTCTTCATATATTTTATAAAATATTTAGCCTCCAGGATAGCTGAAAACAATCTTTATCTCACAAGCATTTTCATAGGGTTTTTTTCTGCTCTGTATCAGGATAGAGTCAAGTATTTTCAAAAATCTTTGCTGTAAGAGCATAGCAGAGAGGAACTGCTCCTCTTCCAGCCAGCAGATGAGGAGTCAGCAGTTGCCTGGGAGGCAGCAGGCCAGGATTTTGCTGCCAAGCCCAGAAACAGCATTGAGGTCTCCATGGTCATTGTGAATGTTGTACCCAGGACATGGTTGTTTCTGCTGAAATGCCTGACATTTCTGACCCAAATTTCCTTCCTGGACAGGAGAAACCTTCCCCCAAATGAGTTTCATAGCAGAACTGGTACATTCCCACAAGATAAAGTTTGAGTTTTTCCAAGTCATCATTTCTGAATTGAAAAAAAAGGCAATACATTCTCATCAGAAAACTTGTAATCATCTGCATTCTCCAGGCTGAAGACTTCTGAAATACTAGACCAAGATCAACACTGGACATCAGCTCTGCGTCAGTATTTGGCTTTACATTGTCAATATTATATCACAGCAGGATAAATATAGCTACTGTGAATGTCAAAGTTAATCTACAATGAACGGGTAAAAAAGAATACAATTTCAAACCATTTACTTTCTGTGACCTTTGAATGTGGAGGACAGATAATGGGAGACAGAAATATTTGGCAGTAAATACTTTACTTGCTTGTCTAGAGAAAGTCACATCACAGGCTGGATGATCAGGGTGTCAGACCTGACCCCTGCTCATACCCTAGAACAGAAGCGAAGCTAGCAAACACAGTAAACCAGCAGTGGTTATTCTTCTGAAAGGGGTAGAAAAGGCAGAAACACAGCATCCTAGGCATTTCTGTATCCAACCACTGATATTCTTCTTGTGCTAATTTTCAATAGGAAATAAAGTCCATTCAGTGATTTTCGACACAATAAAATAGTGAGAAGTTTTAGTATTTCATCAAATGGTCACATGTCCAATACAAGAAAAACTTTCTGTACTTCACCTAATTTCTATTCAAATTAATACCATGATGCCTTACAGAAATGACAGCCTGAGTGGCCACTATTGTAACCCATTCTTGTTTTCTGGTGAGTTGGGCTCTGCCTGAATGACATCTCCAACCATCCCACAAGACCAGGAGCAGCTCAAACTGTTTAAACACGACCACAGTTGTGCTGTTAACAGTCCAAGGCTAAGCATGGCAATAGTGACACACAACATCTCTAATTCATTGCAGTTCTGCATTTATTGCAGTTCTGCATTTATCTGAATGAGCTATACCAGAATAAGCATCTTTGTACTGGAGCAATCGCAAACACGTGTGATGAGGAACTTGCTGCCTTCACAACCAGTTAAATCTCCAAAACACTTTTCAGTACAGAGCTGGTCCATCATCCAGTGCCTCTGTGGCAGGGTTGGGAGCAGAACAGAAATTGCCAGCTCTAACATTAAGGCTGCTTTCTGAAGTTTCTGTGAAGGCCTAGGAGTAGGACCCCATGGTGAGGTGGTTATATTCACTGAAACAGCACAGCGTGAAATGAATCTGGAAGCACATTCTGCCTCAGATCAAAAGCTCAAATTCACTGAGGTATTGCTGTGTTTAAGATTAAAGCTTTTAGACTTGGATTTTTTTTTTAAGACTGCCTGAAAGCCATATTGTACCTCTCTTTTTTTGGTCTTGAAAGGTCTAATGATTAGATGATGAGCCACAACCTTGCAGAGCTAAAGCCAGGTGCACCAATTCAATTTTAAATATATTGGAAATGAGTTGGCATGGAGAGGGCAGATGCTATGTCACTAACCAAAAACAAAGGCAAAAATATCAGCTGCCCACAAGGCTTCACACTACATAGGGGCTACGTGAGGGGTTTTGTTCGGAGAAAGGCTTACTGCAAAGAACCTCAAATGCTTCTGTTTTCTTACTGCTGACAGCACCACATTGGTTATGTGGCAGGTACCTCTGCAGTTCAACCCCATAAAAACCATGTATTTCAGAAACTGAAGGGTGAAGCCAATTCACAGATAATGATTAGTTTTATCACTGCCTGCACATTCTAGCAGTGAGAAGGGGGTGTTTCACTCAGGGCTGGATACAAGCAGGAGGAATGCTAGCAAGGCTTGTGTTTATAATTTACTCATTATAGATCAGTCTTCTGTAGGTGGGAACAAGGACATAAATAATAGTTCCTGGTATCAGGAAACTGTTTTTAATGTAATGGGTGCCTAATCAAGGGCTGAATTATGCTTTACCTAGTGTAGAACATCCAGAGTCCAGTGTAGCTCAGATAATGTCCAGCTCCTGAGCACCTTTTTGGAGCAAAGCCTTGGTTTACTGCATCTATCCATATCTAGAGAGCAATGAGCAGCCACAGCACAGGGAGGGCTGTGGGACTTCTTGGATGGCCAGACCAAGGGGTTTATGCAGTTTGTACAATCCCAGGCCATTGCCCTCTGTGGTGCTGGGACTCCAGCTGCAGTTCTCAGGAAACTTTTGGGACCACATCCCTCATCCATGCAAGTGAAAGCTGCTCTGGCAGTCTCTGAGCTGAGTAAACAAGTGAACATCTCCAACCCTTTGGCAACAGTCCCTGGAACTGGGAACGTCCTAGTCTGACTAGAGCAGAGTGCTGGAAGGGCACATGGGGGAAATACAGACACACAGGGATCACCAATGCAGGCTGCAAGAGCATGTGTAGTTAATCTACTTCTCCTTTATAATTAGTATGTTAACATCCAGGCTAGGGAAGACCTAGTAGTTAAGGAACTTAACAAGCTTATTCTATACAGATTTTTCCTGTAATGTGTTTTCCATAGATATTTGCACCTGTCCAGTTTTACAGTTGGGATGTACTTGGACTATCTGCAAGCAAAAGTTCCTCCCATGAGGGATCAGCACCAGAAGCTAAACTAATCCCCACTGAGACTGCACATGGGCTGGGGAGCAGAGAGCAACGGCAGAAAACATCCATTTTCTACACTGAGAAAGATTTTTCTGCAGAGATCAAATCCTACTGTGACCTCCTTGACTCCAACTGACTTGATAAGGCTCTTCACAGTGCTCCCTCTCAGCTTCTCAAGCTTCTCTTCCTGATGTGGATGGACTGAGAGGCACTGCATTCCACCCTGGAAAAGCTGTATCAAAAATATTATTTGCATAAAAAGAGTGAAGGAGGGACAATCCTTTATTTTCTCATTTTAAAAGTCTTGTAGCTTCATACTACCTTTAATTTGGATGTGTTTGTGCTCTTAAGCTTGGGAAAAACCTAAACCTATGATGCTTTGGGGTATGGGGAAGATATCTCTGAAACCTGGAAATAAGAAGCCCCTCTGTGCCTTCTCAGTAGTTATTGCTGGACAAACCTTTTGTTGACTGTGATTTACAAACACTTCTCACAGTGTCTATTCCTCTTTCTGAGTTCACAGTCACTAGCTGAAAAATCCCTCACTCTCAGCCATCCCCTTTGTTACAAAATGATATAATAGTGGATTTCTAATCCTTTCATATTGTTCTTCTTTCCTCTCCCACAGAGACTGGAAACACTATTAAAAACTCCAAGACAATGATAATTAAGCAACTCAACTTTGTGTTTGTTTTAGATCCTGGGGAGCCATCTTTAATGAGGTCCTCTAATTCAATTACAACATAAGTTGTCCCTACTATTAATGAGGTTTTACAAGAAACTCTTTTGTTTTGTGCAAGTAATTTTTTTTCACTGGATTACATTTCTATTATTCTTCTCAGTGACTTCTGGTTTACACCAACGTAAGACTGATCAGAACTGGAACATGACAAAGTCCCTGTGTCAGAGGGACCTGATCCTGCACAGTTTATCTCACAGAAGTAAATGCTTTCCTGGTGAGGACATTCCTGATGCAAGATGTGACAGGGTCCCAGGCAAAAAGCAGCAAAGCTGTGCTGTTCCCATGTGTTGCAGGAGGTTTTCTTCAATAAATAAAATAAATAAATAAGACAAATGTCTTCAGGGATTTATTCATTAATCCATAGGAAGAACTGCAGTGCTAAACTCCTCAAGCCCTGAACTGTGATGTCAGACTGCAGGGGTGCAGCTCTATACCAAAGTTAATAGAGAACTCATTATGATATCCTGCAGTTTGTCAGCTTCCAGGGAAGCATTTTGTCCTCCATATTAAAAAAAAAAAAAAAAAAAAAAGAAGAATCTATATGCTAGACACCTTATGTGTTTTGTCTGCAAACAAGATTCTGTTGCATTGAGAAAAACAGATTTTTAAAAGATGAGTGAGACAAACTTCCCCAAAGAACAGCTTGTTTGGCACACTTGCTTCTTCCCAGAAAAGCAATGTTAAGATCCTCACAAAGTTCTAGCCAAGCCAATGGAAATATTTCTTTGGCTCTATGGAGAGATAGATAAGTCTGACATTCCTTTTGATTTTGACTAGATTCACAAATGTGTTTACATGCATGATGTGTCTAAATACAAGTTTCAGTGTCTTTTGGTAAAGGAGAAGAGTAAAATCACTTCATGGAGAACAAGACTGCCATATACAGAAAAATTAGGTGGCAGGGAGAAGAAAAACCCCAGAGAAATCCCAAGAAATTATTAGGAGCAATAGAGGAGCGCAGAATCCCAAATGGTGGGGGACACATGGTGCATGCAAACAACAGAGTAGAAGACCATCCCTGACTGGATCAGCCTAAATCATGAAGCACTTGCTGGTTTCCTTCTCACATGTAGCAAAATATCATGGAGAAGGGTGGCCTTATGGAGTAAGCAGTAATGAGGACATCAGGTTTTGGGCTACTGCCAAGCTGTTGGGCAGAATCCTGAAGCAAAACCCAAATTCTCAGCCCCCTCTCAAAAGTATCCCACGTAATCCTGGCACACAGATTCTGGTGGATTGCCCCTCCTAACTCCAAAGCAAACGAAGACTCCCTGGTGTCTCCCTCACTTTATTCCCAGTCTCCCTAAGTAATTCCACATCAGTTTTACACCTACAGCTGTGACACCTTGTCGTGCCAATTAGTGAGTGAAATGAGCTAGTCCAGGATAGAAATGGGAAGCTCATAGTCCCCATGCCTATGTCTCAGCTAAGGGGGAAGCTATCATTTCTTCTCATGAGGAAAGAGGGCAGGGTAAAATCAGTTTCGGCAGGCAGTTGGCCAAACACTAACCCCAATATTTCAGTTACTGTGATGTTGGAGACACACTTTTCTCCCAAATATAAGGTTGCCGCTAGACAGGAAGAATTCAGCATAAATGACAATGCTTGCATTCCTAAGCCTATGAAAACCAGCCGTCATCATCAATTTGAAAGAGCAAGTATGTCTGAGAAGAAAGATCAAGGCAATTCTAAGGTTTAAATGTGATCCAAAACATTAAGAAAATACAGTTTTAAAAGCCAGTTTTACAATGTCTGGTAACTTCCCTCACTGCACATGCAGCTGATCATGTGAATTGTGGTTGCATACAATTTGTGTCTGATGCTATTGAGAGCCCTAGCTTTCTTTTGAGGTCCCAGTAAAATGAGACTTGTGCACTCACTGCTTGCACACAAACTGCACCATGCTGTAGGTCTGGAGGGTGGGAGCCTCTCTGCAATTTGTATCTCTTTTGCTGTTGGCACCCCAGCAAATGAGGCTGCTCCAAATGTAGGCTGGAGCTGGATTACAGTTCATGGATGATTGCTGATGCTGTATTTGGTTAAACACCACTGAAAAGCACTGTCTCAGCCATACAATCAGCTGTTTTACAAGAAAATCGTTTGGATGGAAGCTGAATCTGAATGAAACCAAGAGTAGTTTTTTTACTAACTTTACCAGAGATGCTTTCTCCACTGTACCAGTCCTATGTTCTTGTCACTGTCCTCCTTCACATGCTGCTTCTACCAAAGCTCTGTAGAAAGGAACCATAGCAGCAGCTTCTTGAGCACTACCACATGTTCTTCGCACATCCTTGTCTAATGCAGGAGAAGCAGGCTTGGCTCCCGAACCACAATTTTGATAGCTGTGCAAGGAGATCTAACATATGTCGCCTTTAGAGCATTTGAGATGTTTACAAAACATTCAGATACCCTTTCAGATAAATGTTTTCTTTTAAAAATTAGGAACACAAGAAATAGACAAGGCTACAACTAAGAAATTTGCTACCTTAGTAAAACAAACACACTAAAAAAACACCCTGAGTTCTCATTTAATGATACAACCACCACTTGAAGGAAACTAAATATGCAGGTAAACACAGACCACCCTGCAGGAAATCTGTGTGAGCCTCCATTTCCTATTTGAGCAACTTGTTCAACTTCTGTTTTTCCCTCGCTGCTTTTGCAGCCCTGCATGGCGAGATCAGTGATGGAACTTCAACTCAGGCAGCTTATGCTGGGGCTCAACAGAGAAACTGTCCCCCAGAGCAGTGCCCATTGGCACTGGAACACACCAGAGGCCTATAGCAATCTCAAGAGTGTCCAGCTTCCCTCTGGAAATCTTTGTGCAGTCCGCATTTGTGGCAGCTCACCTTAGAGTTCAGCTGTGCTCTGTGCCATGGTGATATTTTTCTTCCCACTTCTCTGCCTTCCACAGACTCAACCCTCCAGTGGTTTTTTCTCTCAAGGCATTAAGTAAGTTGCTTCCCTTTCTTTACTCCAGCATTTCTGTGGCTGCATTTCACAAAACCCCTTTTTAAGACTGACAGGTAGCTAAAGCTGTATATATGCACACACACAAATATATGTGTGTGTGTGTGTGTACACATATATACAAACACTTAGCCCCAGTGCATGTTCTTTTCCAATCCAGCCTCCAGCCAGTCCCAAAATTATGTCCGTGCTGACCGCAGGGGCTTGTTGCTTTGCCAAGCACATGTTTTTCCTAAGCACACATGGGCCATCTAACTGTCCAAAATACTTTTGGCACCACCAGGAGAGTAGCTGCCCCACCATGACTACCCTCTTACCCATCCCCTTGTCCTCCTTGTCTGAATCCTTTACTTCAAAATTTTTATTCCTTTTAATGCATAAAGGAAAATGAAGATGCATGAAGTGCTCACATACATGCAGTCTGACCCTCTGTCTCCAGCTCTCATCACCTTTGTGTGCACTCTCCCTGCTATCTTTGTTTATTGCCAACTCTATGTGAGCGCTTGCTAAATTCTATGCAGCTGAACGCTCAGCACTCGGCTCACTTGGCCCTGACACCGAAGCATCTGGGCTGCAATTTCTACAGTAACACAATACAAAACGATACATCCTTTCTATCAAACTTCCCCTTCAGGACCTCTAAATATTCTTCCAATTATACAGTCCTTTTATTTTCCACTTTCTTTGCTCCTCAACATTTCAGTTCTATTTTTTCCATATGGTGTGAGTAGACTATGTCCAAATATTCCAGGTGACAAAATACCACTAGTTTCATATAAGTGCTTTAATTTTTATCACTTTCTCAAGACTGAGCTTAACCATTTCAAGTTTCAAAAGCACACACTGCACTAGAAAGATATTTTCACTAAACTATAAATCAAATACCTAGTAAAGTTCCTGAGATTTTTTTAAAAAAAGTTCAAAAATTGAACTCCCATCCTCCTCTTCCAACTGTTTTTAATCAAGGACAGCATGAAATAAGTTATCCAAGTTCAGAATGAAAAAAAAAGAAAGCACAATTACTTTGAGATGAAACTTGAAGATTAAACCCCTTTTGATTCCTTGAGCTGTTTGACAAACATTTATGTGGGACAGCAATTGCAGCAAGATGTTAAGAAATATTTATGTCAGTTTGTAACATGCGTGACCACATGTTGGTCAAGACAGCTGAACTGTTCATTATTGCTAGGAAGCTGTAAATCACCCCTCTGGCAAACCTTCACATGAGTTTCGAAATAAATTGGTTCTGTTCTTGATCCCATTAGATGCTATAGCTTAAAATGCAAATAATATTATTGTTGGCATGGCTGCTGCCTGTCCACCTCGGCACAATTACTCCAGCCTGTCCTAGCTTAGACAAGTATTGTCCGAGGCCAACGCAGCGGCTTCCTTCCTCCAGCAGAACGTCTATTCCTCTCTACCCGAAACAATTTGGCTAAATGACACAAAGACGAGGCATGACTGCAGTAAGGGTAACAAACTGCCCAGGCTTCTTGGATACACAAGTGTTATCCCAAAATAATTTGATATATGGATGATCAGGTGAAGGGAATGGCTAAAGCATTATTTCACTCATGGACCTCTGTCAGAAAACACCAATCAAACCTTCAAACCTGCTATTCAAAGTGCGGTTTCAACTTACTAATACCTGCCTTGCTAAAAAGGGATGTTGCAGTGTGGGGAACATTGGAGGCAGAGCCAGAGTCTGCAAATACTGGGAACGCTGACATGATTTTCACTCATGACCTGCCATGAAAGACCTGTTTGCAGGGCATATCTTTGGGAATAGACCCCTCAAACTCAGGTTTGAGGCCGAGGTTTTGATTCTCCTCTGCCTGGCACCACAGTAATGCAGCAACATCAGAGTAAAGCAAACGTAAAATGATTTTTAACTTCTCTGTGTTTGAAATGAATAAAGGCCTGGATAGTCAGAGCTGAAAAGTTAGATGGAGACAGACTTTTTAGTAAGGCTTGTGATAGGAGGTTAGTGGTTTGAAACTGCAAGAGGGTAGGTTTAGATTGGACATAAGGAAGACTTTTTTTAGAATAACATTAATATTTTTTTACAAGGGCATGTAGTGACAGGATAATGGGGAATGGCTTCAAACTGAAAGAGGGCAGGTTTAGATTAGATACTAGGAAGAAATTATTTCCTGTGAGAGTGGTAAGACACTGTAAGAGGTTGCCCAGAAAAGCTGTGGATGCCCCATCCCTGAAAATGTTCAAGGCCACCTTGGATGGGGCTTTGAGCAAGCTGGTCTAGTGGGTGACATCCTAGCCCATGTCAGGGGTTGGAACTAGGTGATCTTTAAGGTCCCATCCAGCCCAATACAAGAGTCTATGTTCTGAGGAAAACAAGGCTCATATTCACCATCAGTATGATTTTGGCAGTTGTCAATGGCTACATGGAGTTTTATCATATCCAGCATCTTCCTCCTGGGCCTGAAACTCAGATGTAAGAAGTTATCACACTATCTATAAAACCTGAGTGAAGAAGCACTCCTGAAGCTGTAGGTTACCATTATGTTTAGCATTGAACAAAACCTAACAAGTCGCACTCTGCGTTATTCCTCCCAATAAAAGCCTGGTTGTCAGAGCATGTGTCCATATGGCATGTCTTTTGTGTGTTTACAAAAGCTTTGTCTTCTGTCCCATCAGTACACAGAAGTGCTGACTTTCCAGGTCAGTTGTTAACCAACATCACTCACTTTCTGGCAGTGTGTCTGACTTGCTGCCACATGGCAGCATCCTTCCCAAACCCAGGAGAAGAGGTTGGCAGTTTGACTGACTGATCCATTACTGATCCATTACAGATTTTGATGAAGGATTCTCTTAGAGGGAAGTCGTGAAGCTGAGCAGCACCCCAGGGAGTTATGGAACAGTTATTTAAGAACGCGCATACAACTACATCAGCAGCCTCTTCAGAAAATAAAAGCCATAGGCTGAACAAAAGATGGAATCCCAGTCCTGATACCCGTGTGGGCAGAGGATTTTTTGGTGCAGCTCTCTACTAGTATGCAATGGTCAGGAGGAAGCCAGTGGGATACTTCAGCCTCCAGAGCAGGGTCAGCACTGCCCCAGGAGCTGACTTGGTCTCTCCAGGGCCCAAGGGGAGTTCCCAGTCACTTGGATGTTAGCATTTCCAAGCTCAATTACATTTCCATTCATAGAGCAGTTTCTACTGTTTTATTACAACACCGATGTAGCATGCTTATTCTGTCCTCTCTCTTTTCTGATTTTCTTTCACAGAAAATGTAAAGAAGTTACGTGGCAGAGGTGATAACAAATGCCAGATTATCTCGCGGCTGTTGCCATTTCCAGGATACATCACTCAGAGCTTTCAAGAATGTCAGTGAACATTTTGTTTCGGCTGCAGTACTGACACACTGTCATTGTATTTCCTCTGATGACTTCCTGAAGCAAGGTTTTCATTTTTTCTAGTTGATAGTAGATATGTGCATGCCAGAAGCTAAGGAAATGAACACTGTTAGTGCCAAACCTGCAGGATGAACCTGACTGCTGCTTCAGCACACAATAAAAAACACTTACACTAAAAGTTTATTATTTTCACAGTTATTGGTAACTTGTTATTAGTACTTTCATGATAGCATTCTCTGTATAAATAATACCAGTAATAAAGAAAGATCATCCTTCAGACAGTTCCTACACATTTATTGCTCTAGGCTGGGTTAGGTGATTTGGTACACACTGATCTAAAGATTACAAAATCACTCCAGCTGGCACAGAGTGGTGACCTGTGCCTTTAGGACAGTGGCTGTTGTGAGTCCACCAGCCTTCTGTTTAAGTGTACACACTGTTTTCCAGCCAACAATGTTAAACCTTGCTTTTTAAAGAAATCAATCATTCAAGGTGCTTCCAACCCATACTAAGATTTAGCGAACTGAGCCCTTAGATACAGATTGAATTTTGACTTAGATCTTGATCTCTGAACCACCACAACGTCTGGTGTGCTGATACAGGTCAGAGACCACATCCCAGGACAAACCATGTGCAAGCTTCATACATGTTGTCAAAGATATCTAGCTCTGGAAGAAGGTTTCAGAGAATGTCAAGAAGATCCTGGGTGTGAACTTCTGGAAACAACCAAAAGCCTTTCCCTTCAGCAACAGTACCCCTAACAGTTCAAAACAACCTTTTATTCCTAAAGCCCTGTCAACTCAACTCCTCAAAAACACAAAGCACAACAGAGAGTTTAACCACAGATGGAGTCTGGACTCCCCAGAGAAAGGAGGGTACTGTCTCCATGTCTGAGTCCCAGGATGACAATCAGTGATACGAAGTCTAAAGATGAACAGTTGCTTGTCTAAAGACAAAAGCACTGAGTTAATCCTTCTGCTAGAATAAATTTTAAAAACTAAATCTTTAAAACCAATTTAGAAATTTGTCTGAAAGCCATCTCTTCTGCCTGAGGCTTGCAGATTTGTTCTGAGCCTAATGCAGGCCTTCACTCAGCAGCAGGCTAGGGTGGAAATTATGAAGCTGACATTTAGGCCTGGCAAACTCAAACCCTGTATGTATTGAAACAGAAGGCAAAGTGGACTAAGCTTCCTCTGTTCCTTAGCCAGAAAGTTTGGCTTACTGCTCAGTCTAGCCCTTCTTTCCAGCTTAAGACAAATTTGACTCCAGTGGTAAAACCCTGGCTCCACACCAAAACTCATGTTGAATCCAGAGCAGATCAGATATGGTAAGTCTTTGGAATTTGTTTGCTAGACACAAACATAAATGTAAACAATGACAATTACTCCATTACTATTAGAAAATAAAACCTCCTTTAAGTGGAGCTGAAGCAACGACAAGACATACCAAGGTTTAATCATACCAAACCTGCAAGGTCCTGGGAGGAGGAGGGCTTGATCCTTATGGGTCACTCCCAACTAGAGATATTATATGATTCTATGATCTTACAGACTGAAGGTTTTTAAAATAAATGTAAGTTTTGTACCAAAAGAAATGTTGCATTATTAAGCTACATGTCTAGGAAGAAAATCTCATGTTTTTTAATTTATGTAGAATCAACAGCATCAAATTAAGTATCAGGTGCTGGATGTAACAAATGCCAATGAAGTGCACTCTTTCAAACACAAATCTTTTAATTTCTGCTACTCTGAAATGCCCTCAACTTAGTGTCTTTGGATTTGAATTTAGCTAGCAGGTACAATATTTTCTCTCCATTTGGGATAGCCACAAAGTTGGAAAACCAACTAATATTTGATAAAAGAGAACTGGTTTTCCTTCACCATTCTTTTACCAAGAAGAAGAATTAAAAATAAAATCCATGTAGTCAAAATAAAAATGAAATGAAAATAAAATGTCATTTTCTTCATGAAAACAGAGCGCTACTTTCCAGGAGTATTTAGGCACTTGTAGATGCATAAATATACCTACTTGGATTATCAAAGATTTATTAATATGTCTCTAATTTGCATTGTGTTCAGATCCCAGAGATTTAATATAGGTCTGCTTAAATACTTCCACAATTCTGACTGAAAAGATAATAAGAAACAACATATTCTCTATTGGCTGTATTTTATTTATTTTACAAATTAGCTTTTCTCTAACATTGTCCTGAAAGGCTGGGTACACACACACGTACACAAAAAACAAAGCCATAAAAATTTATTTAGAAGAGACCTCTAATTTCTAGCCAAATAGCCCTAATATAAAATCAGAGTAAAAGCATCTGGGAAAGGAAAAGACAATACATATGTATGGATCTAGACAAGCTATCTGGCTGCTCAACTGAAAACAATGTCTTGGGGCTGTCTTCTGATAACAAGAACTTGCTTACAGACAAACACGTGCATAAGCATTGCCAGCCAAGGAGAAAGAACATTAAGGAAAATAAAGGCAAAATAAAAAATCACGTTTCCTGCTTGTTACAGGTCAGACCTCAGTGAGCCAGTACTTCTCTCCAGATCGTTTACTCCAGCAGGATGCTCTTTCTGCACCACAGTGCAGTAACTGGTGAGTGGTTTTCGCTACAGGGGTTCACCATTGAGGGGGCTACATGAGTTTTTCTAGATGTACAGTTTGCTGGACAACCAAGTTCCTCACCTTCTGATTTTGAGACCTCCTCTTCAATTTCCAAGGCTCAGAACATCCCAGCTTATTAAAAGGATGTGCACGTGAGTGGCACTGATAATTTTGGTAACGAATCCAGAATCAGTAGGAGGTTAGTGTCCCTAACAAAAGCGCTAAAGGTAAAATGGCATTTTGGGAAAGCCTCTACCATTTGATTTTTTTTACTTAACCATGAACAAACAAAAAGAAAAAAAGAAGTTAAAAGTGAATACACAACACATTTTTCATATGGAGCCATGTAAATGTATCTTTTCTGTAGATTTTGTTTGTTTGTTTGTTTAGAAGAAGAGAAAATTATGTGCGGGTATTAAATTGTACTGAGGAGACAGATGTACTCTGTTACTGTGGTTTTGTCAGCAAACATTTGATTACTTGGAGCTTTCTTTAGAGCCTGGAGCAGAGCCAGGTGGTGACTAGTGGTGGCACTGAAAGCAGAGGAACACGGTGGAAGTCAGTCACCAGAAGAGACCTTTTTTGCTTGTGCTTTGCCAAGTTGCTTGACAACGTGGCTGATGGAAACAGCTTCTTTTCATCAATCACAATGCAATTCTTTCAGGCTCTTTCTCAGCTCAGCCTTATTGTCAGCCCTGTACACAGTCCAGTGCCGAGTTCTGCAATGAAGTCACCATAGAAATGACATGATGAGCATGTACTGACCTCCCAACTGTGTTTCCTGGTCCTGAAATAAATTTGAGCTCAGTTATTACGGCGCCTCTGATTTAATAATTGGCTTTTGGGAGACACTCAAATGCTTCAAATGGAATCTTTTCTTAGGGTCAAATCCTGTCTCTATTGAAGCCTACGGGAATTTTGCCATTGGACTTTAATGAGACAACAATTTGGCCATTAATCCATGAAAATTTGCTACTCTGGTTCACACTGCCCTCCCATTTAGGACCCTGTTGTTCAATTCACTCTGAACCAGCTTGTTTTCACTTTCAAGATAATTGTGCAGACTAAAGAGTAATTCAAACAACAAATTCAGCAAGAGCGGGCATTAGCTGCATTAACTGTATGGCTGCTGGCTAAACCCCACTGCAGAATCTTCCTGAACCTGCTAACAGTCACTGAGTCATTGAAAATTCCAACAATTTCAATAAAAAGACAACAAAGGCACCATAAACAAGGAGTTTCTATGGTGCACAGCCTAGGACCATGAATATCTTTCACCTCCAAGAGAGAGGAGCCAATTCTTTAGGTCAGGAAACATCAAGGATCAAATTCTCTCTGGCTGTATATGAGGGCTCACGTTACTGGGAGGGTACCTTAGGGCAGACCTTCCAAACTGCCTCTTGCACAACCTGGCTGACTTCTGTAAGCTTCTATCTATCATAACATATTGCATTTTTGTAATCTTGTTTGAGTTGTAGGTCTCTGATAATCTTCAAGCAAGATACAAATGCTCTTTTAGAAATGTCTGTACAGTGCTGTTCAGCAGACATGCACTTGTGTTCCTAACCACTCTTCACAGACTTGCTTAGAAGCAATTCATGGACTCCTGGGGATCACAGATTGAACACCAGTGGTACAGAAAATACTGCAGATTTCAGAGGTGACCAAGATCACAGTAACTACCACTAATTTTAAGTCTGTTAGATAACTTTTCCTACCTTGGCAATTGCCCATCGCTCTTGGTCACAGCTAATTCAGAGTTATACTCCTCGACTTCATTCCTATGACATTTTGTATCACCTAGAGAAACACCTTTATAAATACAATGGCAGATTTCTCTGTGGGGAAGAGGGTTGAATAAAAGAATATCTGGTTTTCTGTGTCTCTGGTTAATAAAACATAGCATTTGTCTCCTGTTGCCTCTCATCGATCCTGTTTAAGTGGTCTGGCACACTCTGAAAATGCACAAGGGCTCTATTATGTACAGGCAGTAGGTACAGCAGGTTTCACTGGACTGTAACTGATTTGTTTCAGATGAAGGGATGCTGTTAACCACCACTGTGAATATAATTGCTTAGTTGATTTCCACATTCTTGTCATTGTTGGCCTGGCTACTGCAAGAACAAGCTGGTGAGGAATTCCCTAATGCTGGTTAAAAAAAGAAAAGGGAAAAAAAAAGGAAGTCTTCAGGTCAAACCAGGAGTTCATCCAGACATGCCCACGCCAGAGGCAATACAAATACGCCTTTTCACCACTTCACTGCTTTTCCTTTGCTCCTTCCTTAGACCAGAACCTACTCCAGGAGGAGAGATCCTCCAGGTGAAGAGGGAAAGGGACTTTTGCATATGGTCAAAATACTGAGGTGCCACCTCCGAGCAAGCTGTGGGATGAACAATATCTGATTCCTTCTATGACACCTGGCAGGGGGCTCAGAAGCCTTTAGCAGACTTTGCAGGGCTGGCTGTTGCTCACAGTCTGTCCTTACACAAAGCACAACTCCGCTCTGCTCCTGATGTGTTGCCTCTGTAGCATGTCCTGTGCTATGAAGTTTGTGGGAAAGCCCCCAGATTTCAACTGAAACCAGAGCTGGGTGCTTCCACCAGGCCATAAAGAAAAGCCACAGTTAATTTATCACACAGGGTCTCAGTGGTCCTGGATTTGGTTCCCTCCCCTCTCACAGGCTCAGACCAGAGTGTTTCCAGCGTGGAGTCTGGTAGCAGCTGCAGCCTCCAACAAAGACTGATACCTGCCTGTGCCAGACATTATACATACACGGGGTCCATGGGTTCTGGTCTAAAGGTTGTTGAGCAGCATAGCACTAGGAGTGGGAATGTTACAGGGAAGGTATTTACAAAGGTGTAACTGGAGAAGTCTTGTAGTCCATGGGTACTGGGGATCCAAGTGACCTTAATGTCTCTCTACTGCCAGTTGCCACCATGTTTCTAATCTAGATCCTTTGGATTTTTATTAATTTTGTCTCTCTGATGGAAAACACACCTGCACATCCTTCCTCCTCTGATTTGTTCTTTTCCAAACACCAGAAATGAAGGCCGCCTGTTTTTACAGAGGCTTTTGGACATGCTTTTTTCCTCCATCTGACATGTAATGTCAAGTGCACACATAATTCTTTATAGACTGGGAGTCCTAGGCTTGCTTTCTTACCCTTTTACTTATCTCCCTCATCATTATTATCTACATATGGGGTGTATCATATTATTCATTTCTCAATAAAACTCCTTGGAAAATAAGGTGGAAACACTATCTTTTATAGCATTTTGAACATTTTACTTGGTTTAAGTAATTAACCAACATAAATTCTCCTCATGAAAAAACTAAACCAAAACAAAAAACCACTGTGGTGAGACAGCCCTTTATAGAAATGGCCTGGCAGCATTTAGTATTGACAACTATGCTTGCAAGCATTGCTTACCAGCAGCACAGACATATAAGCTCAATGCTCTCCAGGCACCAGGAGAGGACTGTGACTTGCAGACAGAGTGAAAGAACAGCAGCCTATTTCTTTTCAATAAATGCAAAGGTGTTGTTCTTGGCTATGAACAAACCCTCAAAAACATTCATATTAGAATAGCCCATCTCATGCATCACAGGCTTAGGCCCCAAAGCACATGGTAAAAAAAGATACAGGATATCAAAACAAAAGCAATGAAAAAAGGTGGGCTCTGTCCCAAAGAGACAACTGGTACAGAGAGGCAGGAGACAGCAGAGGAGCAGTACTGATTAGCATGATGAGCTTCATCCTCAGCAGAAGCCTTGCAGTACTCTCAGCGTGCCCGCTGCCAAGTCAGTAAGTAAGCTCAAAAATATTTGTTATGTTAAAGTAATCCTCTGTGCAAGTCGTTTTAGTGTAGGATGACATTCGTCTCAGAGCTAAAACACAAAGGATCTTTGGCTGAATTCTTATTGTGAGTGACACGAAGAAAAACCCCTCGCCATAGGACACCGATTTATTGCCTATGGCCCCATTGAAATGTCTGCATAGAAAATCAGGCTGCTCCCATCAAGCTGCATGACACCCAGCTGGGCATGCCGTGCAAATGAGGAGCTCACAGTGCCAGCTTTGGCAGTCACCAGGCCTGCTGAGGACAGACATGGCTAAGCAGGACAATCATCCTATAGCATAACACAGTCAAGGGATGCTTCCTTGGAGGGACAATATTGAACAGACCCTATGGATCTATACAGCAGAGTGGAAAAGAGAGCATGTTGTTATTTGTAAAAGCAAGAAAGACTGAGGAAGAGATGCTCCAGATTTCTGTCTTCATGTAATTGGGATGCATTACCAGCTGCAGGAGGTAAGTAACAGTGTAAATGAATGCATCATTAGCTACCTGATCAGCAACTCGTGCTCTCAGATTTAATTGGGTGAGCCAGGAAGGGCAGAATAGAAGTAGGCAATGACACTGTATGAGATGTTTTCCTTCTAATACCATTCAGTAGCAGCATCAGACCACCCCATCTGAAGGCTGTAAGGAAAAGTTTTGGGATGGCACTACAGCAAAGGGTACAGATGGCTCCTAGTAATATTCCATCACCAGGGACCTTGTACTGAGTCCTATTATATTCTTTCACATATTTTGTGAATACATCACTGATCCTACAAATCTGACATGTAGTAAATAGTAAGTTAAAAGATTAACTCTTTTTCCCAATAGCTCACTTCCCATATACATTTTACTGAGAACACAAAGGCATTTCAGCCTTCTGACACTGCTGCCATGCAAAGTTCACAAGCTGAATTTCATGGTCTGTGTCTGAAATGTGCAAAATGACTTTTCAGTTTTACTGCATCGAAGGGAAGTTTCTCCAGACTGCAGAAGTGCAGTCAAACATGGATGTTTAGTTTCAGCCTCACAGGAAGGGCTGAGAAGCACACGCAAAGCACGCTCCTGCCAGCACAGCCCTTCAGGGAGGTCACAGGCTAAAGGTTTACAGCACTTTCCCTAAAACAGGAAAGGAATGAAGTCATTGTTTCTATACCGGACAAAAAGTTAAAGAAAGACTCAAAGGCCAGGCTCAGTGGTAAGCAGATGGAACCCACGGAATAGTTTGTAAACTTCCTTTTCTCCTTGAACTACTATGGCACCTTTGGGGGACATCTCTGCTAGTGAGACCCAGAGCAGTTGTTTTGGAGGTGGTACCAACAGAGCAAAATCCTGTCTAAATAGACTATAAAGGATAGGAAGTCCAGCTTCCAGGTCCAGGCACACAGCAGGGCACAAATGTGTACCTGCAAGATAAGCAATGATTTTGAGAGATGTGGTGCTTAGGGACATGGTTTAGTGATGGACTTGGCAGTGCTGTGCTAACAGCTAGACTTGATCTTAAAGGTCTTTTCCCACCTAAACAATTCTATGATTCTGTATCAGTAGCTTAACTTGGTCAGGCAGTCGTTTTTTGAAAAGTTGGTTGAGTGTTTCAGCTTTAGTGGTACTCAAAGGAAGTTCTTTCTAATGTGAAGAAAATGAGAGAAAGCAGGAAATATTACAAAGGAATGACAGAGGCTCATGTTGCAGGCTGCTTTGAATCAGGAGTCAACATCTGACAATAAATAAAAGAAGCCATGCAATGAGAATCACCTGTGAACTGCTCTGACCGCAAAGCCTGGTTAGATTCTATACAGAAAAGTGGAGAAAGAATAGCAACACACAGAAAAGCCATAAACAAAGCAAAAATGCTTCAGGTTAATTCAGATACAGAAGTCTAAAAGCCTAGGTGAAATGACAGCTGTATGACATTTCCGCATAAGAATGACCATGCACTGGAGATGTTATACAAAAAGATGCTGATAACATGCAAATATACTGAGTACAACCTTTAGAGAGACACACAGTGCCTGATTACATTGGGATGGAGGCTGCTGCAGCTTACAGTGATCCAAAAAGGTAGGGAATGAAATACCAAGTTCACCATCCTAGGTACACAGGGACGAGCTAATAGCTGGATAGCCTTGAGAAAAGTCAGATAAGATTGTATCTGAAATAGGCTAAATTGTAGCTCATAGAGAAAGTTTGGAAAGAGATTTGCATGTGGAGAAATATAAAATGTACATCACACATAGGTGATGGTAGTTGCACTTGTAGTTATGGTTAAGGTCAAGGGAAAAGAAAGGGACAAATGGCAGGAGATCTTCCCCCAAGAAGTCCTCTAGTGAGAAGAAAATAAAAACGTGATGAAAGAAGTATGAATAGAGCCAAATAGATGGCAAAGGATAATGGGACTACAAGAACAGAGATGTCATGGACTCTCTTGAAGTTGCCAGAGACTGAGATAGAAGGAAGGGTATAAAGTACTGTCTTTGAGGGCTTTTTCCTAAGACAAGGAGATCTTGTCACTAGAAATGTTTCTCCCAGTCGGAATATGCAGTGTGTACCACATAGTTATTTAGACCGCAGAGAAATACTGCATTTGAACCTTTATCAAAGAAGAAGAAGCTTCCACATCACTAGGATCTGGTACACGAACTTTGCACTCCTGGTGTCATACCTGTTCCCTTTGGAAAAACAAAACAAAACAAAGTAATGCAAAGGATTTATGACTTTCTTAAAGCACAGCTCAGCTGTAAGTAGGAGACAAGGAGAAACTTGTATGAAAAAACAGCAAAACCTCAGAAAGGGGTGAAGTAGACAATGGAATGACAGTATCTCTGAGTGCACAACTCTTGTCTCATGAAAACAGGTTGAACATTTTGATGTGAAAAGCTTATATCAGCCTTAAAACAGCCATAAGTTATGAAGTCTTGCACTCCTTAGAAATTAATACCCAGCCTTCAAAAACCTTGCTGAGGAATCTGCCCTGTCCAAAAGCTCCAGGTCTCTGCATCCTTCTCTACATGGAGCCTACCACGGAGGCAACACCACCAGCAGCAGCAATACTGGGCTGCCCCTGTGGCATCTGGAGGAAGGTCTTAAGCTAAGCTCACAATCTCCTGCAGCCAACATCAGAGTTGAAGGCAGCTGTCAAGAGGGAAGATCCCCCACAGCTCAGGGTCCTTCTCCCTTTCTCTTTTGATCCCTTCTGAATCCTGAGCAGCTCATCAGGGCAATTCTCTGATCCAGAGCCAAAATAATTTGAACACTTATAACACGGCAGTTATTGAACATTTCCCCCAATAGCGTGCATCTTTGTTTATAGTGCCCTTGACTAATGCAGGCCCTTCCCAATTCTGAACCTATAGGACTGCATATTTTAACAGGGTATTCATTTCGTGTTAAAAAAGCATCCTTTAACTGTAGCCAGATGTCCACTGAACTCTGCAAAAAAGCTTTTTCTACCAGTGCCACTTGGTTTACTCTTACATCTGTTGCGTAGCTCAGGAATTAGTAGAATGTAAAACGTTTTATGAATTCCCTCTGCTCTCATTCAATGTTAATATATTCAACATGTTTTTCTAAAACCACATGCACGTTTTTTCCATTTCTTCTAATTTACTTGCATAACTTAACTCCCAAAGCTAACCTGGAAAATTCACAGAAATTTGAGACAAAGTCCATCTACCTATATAAAAACGTGGTCCATTTCTTGTTCTAGGGAGGATCATTTCCAAATATGACCTGACTGAAGTTAGGGGCAAAACTTTGAGGGACATCATTTAAAGCAAGTTTGGCTCAAAACTATCCCCAGGACTCTTCCCTCACCCCTGTTATTTATGGTTATGACACACCATCCACTCTATATGATCATGTTTGAATCACTATTCAGGAGTTTAAAGCTCCTTGGACTGTGCTCAAGACTATACACATCATAATGGCATCATGGAATTATTAGCATCTTGGTTTGTTATTTTTCTAGATATTTCTGTCTGAGACTGAACTTTCCATCTTATTTTCCCCCCTTTTATCTCAAGAAGTAAGCGTTGGTGTCAAATTTGCCAAAAAAATCCCAAATCATCTTGGTCTTTTTTTTTTTTTTTGGAAATGAGCGAGGGAAAAATGACAAACTGTAATTTACTCTCTATTGTGTGAAGCCCAAATTGCTTCATATTCAGCATAAACAGTAATTTTGTTCTTTAAAGTAAATTCTGACCGGATTTCAATTTTCTTCTTGGTTAAAAAGGTGGTTGGTTGTTGCATAGAAGAAAGAAGGAAGCAAGTACTCACAGCTGCCTATGTGGTACAGACGTAACAAGAAAGATTATGAAAATCAATGTGCACAAATGTGCTGTTATGGATGCTGCATTTCCATCATTCTGATTTCAGGCTGTGCTCACAGTGCCAACATAAATCCACAGAGAGCAGCAGCCTCTGCACATCTTGTGCTTCCAGCTGAATTTGCTACTTTAATGAAAGTGAATTCCTGTGCACGCTGTTCCCCAGCTGAATGCTTCAAGGGGCAAATCCAGCTCCTCCCTCCTCACCAATGTCCTGCTGACATAGCCCACATAGTGACACTGCATGTTGGCACAGGGTAGCAAATACATCTGGAGGAGGATCTATGTCCAAATTTGTAGTCACGAGCCAATTTTTTTTGCCAAATGCGTCTTACCCCTACTAGTTCTCCTGGGGCGGGGAAAGGAAACGTATGATTATTGATCTGCCTGAAGAGGTTACATTCCCCATCAAGTGGCCTTGGGAGAGTATTAATTTCCTTCCCACTCAGTCAAGCTTCCATGAGAATGTCCCACAGCAATACACCCTTTGGGTCTAAGGTCTGCTCAGCTGCAAAGCTACTTTCTTTTAGTCATAGAGAAGAAAACGGGTTGGAGAGGGCATGAAGAGGTGCTCTGGCTTATTCTTCCACCATAAGGCAAGATGGGCTACACCTACACCCCTCTGGACAGACCTTTTCTCTAGTCTTAACAATCTCCCATCTTAGAAGTTCCACATCACCCATTCAGCTCACTTCAGAAAACCGTCCTCTTGTCTAGCCCTCACTTTCAGTGAAGCTCACTACTTCCCAGCAAGTCTCCCATAGCTACAAATGCCAATTTATCCCTCTGTGTTACTGCTCCACTTCAGATATTTGAAGACCACTGTCATGTCACCCTCACTCCTTTATGGAATGTACCTCCAGCATCTGACCAAGGGGCCACATCTCTTTGGAAGTGCTGTGTGCCAGATGGGGTGTGGCACCCAGCTCAATTGCACAGGCTAAAGGGAGGAGAAGGTTTACTAAACACATCTTGCAAAGAACACCCCAGTCTATACATACTCATATGAAGCCTGGATTTTTTTTTTTTTTCACAACAGTATGAGATTGTTTTCTTGTGTTTGGTTTGAGATTTGCAACAATCCCCCCAAACCCACTACGGATCTTTCCTGCAGATGTGCTCCCTGGCTAGATTTCTCCCCTCAGCTTGTTTGCACTGTTGATTACTGCAAAACAACCTCACATATGTATGCTTTTTCATGTAATTACTGCAGTTCGTGTAAATAATTTTGCATTCTAGTTCTGCCCTCAGATGTGCCCACAGACACTCCATAGCTTGTTGTCATCAGCAAATGTAATGAATAAATACCTCAACTGCATTGCTTCAAAATCACTTCTAACTCAAACCCTACAATATGCAGAAAGCAGTAAAAAGCACAGAAAATAGAGCCCGCTGTTATATCATTGCTGGCATCTAAATTTCTAACAGCCAGCTAAAGGGATGATTTTCTAGTTTCTGTGTTCTGCCATGACAAAGTGCATGGGCCATGATGGAAGGGTGTTCTGGTTTCAGTAAACTCAGGAAGGGGGAATCACTGCTCCCAGTGCCAACAGCATTCCCATGATCTCAAGTAGCAGTTGATAAATGCAGATTGCTCAGGCCTCCTGAGTCCATGAGAACTTAAAGGGAGCAGGGAACAGGCAGGTAACATTATCATGGAGTCATTTTGCTATATCATTTCTTTATCGTTTCTATCGAAACCACACAAAGCCCAAGCTGTTCAGGCTAACAAGAAGTAAGTATTGCAGCTGCCACTACCAGAAATGTTTGCTACACCTCACATTTCAGGAGAAAACGACTAGACTGAATGCTTCAAAGAGCAGCAGGTTCCCATCAGAACAAGTTACTTGGCAGCTACAGCCAGAGAACCTCTGCACCGCACTTCTCGGGGGAGCAACGCAGGACTGGAAAAGGCAAAATGGAACAAGCCATTTGTTTAATTTGTGTATCACAGTTGTTATAAAAATATAACAATCAGGTGGGAAAATGTCTCCAAAAGCATGAAATGAAAAAAAAAACAGTTAAAGGAAATGCAGGCTATGTACATCTTTCTCTGTTTTGTACATCTTTCATTTCCCGCCTTTGTTCTCTCGTTCCTGTTCCTTTAAGCTTAGACATAGTTGTTACTACATCACAGTGATGAGCATTCTTGAATCATCATTTCTTCTCACTACCATGTCCTACATCACAGCCCTGTGCACAGCATCCAGGCAGTTCACTGCTGTCTGGCATTACTGTCCATCTCCAGACATAGCCCTCAGCTGTGGATGCAGTCAGCTGGACAGCTCAGGGCTGCATGCAGAAGTAGCTGCCAGCTCACATCTGGAGCCAGTTGATGGCTACTTCAGTCAGCTAAAGGACTTGTTCCTCACTGCAGACTTACAGCAATGCTACCCACAGCCCATGACTTTCACAGTTCCCCTGCAAATCTTCTGCACTGAAATGGAAAGAGATGCAGAGGGCTTGGTGCCAGCTCCTCTCTGCACTAAGAAAAACCTTTTTTATCAGCTTTACCTGCCCAGTACACAGGCCTTCTATGATCCTGCATCAGCTAACCTACAGACCAAATGCTGGGTACAGTATCATTGAATTCACGACTTGCATTGAGGGAGTGAAAGCAAAAAATTCCTCATTCCCTAATGTACAGCCAGGAGGGACAAATAACATAATTCAGCCTCAGAAGGTCTCCTCTTCTGGACTTGGACAATAATCTAGTGGCAGTCAAGGAAAACTGGCAACAACCAAGAAGGCGTCTCCTGCCTCCCTATGGGAGCAGAATAAGTAAGAATGTTAAGCTGTGTTTTCCCATTTCTCCTAGCCTCTCCAAAGGCCATATCAAAAAGGGAGTAGGAAGCAAACAACTTGCTGAAGTGCTCCTGCTGCAGTACATCTGTCTTTTCAAAAGCTTGAGTCAGCAAGCTGTGGAGGTTGGAGCACTTGGCTTGGAAGTACATTAACCCTAGGGAGGATGCAGCAGCAGCAGCAGAGCCTCAGTGTGCCTCAGCAAGCTCCCCTCCACCGCAGCACCTTGCTGCATGAGCAAAGTCTGGTGTCTGTGTTTCTGAAATGCTGGACTCTGCAGTGCGGGAACACACGGGATGGGGGGGCGGCAGGAGGTGCAGGCAGGATGCAGAGCAGCCACAGCTGCACAGCTGGAACAGCAATGGTGTCAGACCAGTGATCCAAGAAAGAAGAGAAGGCTCTGACACCAGCCAGTACCAGCTGCTTGAAAAACTGGGAAATTATTTGCAAAGATGGCAAATGGGCATCTGCTTTGCATCCAGTAGGTTTCCTTTTGAAGGTCTGGGGCTTTTGCCTGAAAAGCCTATCTGCACCCACACATGTATTGGCTGAGGTGTTCATGCACTTGGTTTAAGAGGCTTTGGAAGTAGAAAATAAAGATCTGTATTCGTGTTATGATTCAGCAATGCTTCAAACTTTCAAGTTAATTCAGTAAACAGGAAAATCCAGGGAACTACACCAAGTCTCTTAAATCTCAACCTTTCTGTGAGTCTCACTTGAAAAAACAGGTGATGCTCCTAACTTCACTGCTTCTTTCTACTTCTCCCTCCATCTCATAGGGGCTACTGCTGCCTCTTCAGCATCCATCTCAAGCACAGCACAGATTCATCATGCTGGTCTTACTGTCCCAGGTCTGTCCCTCCAACATGCAAGCAGAGCTCTGCACTAGGCTATGGCTCTGGCAGAGAGTACTCTACTTCTTCCTGGAGTCAAGGTTTGCCAACCCGGTATCTTTACAATCTCATCTCAAGTAACTGCAAACACTGTATTAAATGTTAGCTTCAACAATGTCCAGAGTTTGATGGGTTTTATAAGCAATTTTCTTCTCCTTGTAACTACACTATTGAAACTGTGGCATGCTGGGAAGAAAAAAAATAAAGAGAGAGAAAGGGCAGTCCTAAAAATGTTTAGAAATCTCATGTTACGATGAAGCAAAAAATTATTTTTATTTCACCAAAGCAAGGGATATGGGCTAAAACATTTGAATACTTTAGATTTCTGTATACAGGAGAGTAGGAAGAAATTAGCAAACAACTCAGGTACCTACTAAACAAAGGACAGAAACAGGTCGGGGCAGGTCAAACAGCTAAACCCAGCTTTTCAGGCCAAACTGATCTGAATTCAAATCAGTGATGTCCAATTCTGTAATTTACAGCTTAGTAGCATCTCCCTCTGGAATGTCAAAATAGCAACTCAATGCATAGTCCAGTGCTTTCACATTTCCCTAATGGACCTATTCACATGCTGAACAAAGCCTGAAAGGAGCCAGGCTAGGAGGAAAAAAGTATGAATCTCACTAAATATTCCGTATTTAAAATGCAGGTCAGAGAACACAATTGAGTTTAATTAGAAAACTCAAACGGGACCCTGCATGTTAATGCACTTGCTCACTGCTTGGGTTCATTTCAAAGTGTTCCCATTTGATTGTCCTTGGAGACATTTGTGTTTGTATCTAACAAAGAAGATAAAAAATGACAGGAAATGTTTGTTCTGGGTGTATCTGTGTAAATCTGCTTGCAGCAAAGATGTTATTGCAGCCCTCCACTACAGCACTGAGTTCATGAGACAGGAATGGTTTGACACTTAGTGCTGTGTGAACCTTCTTCACTGGAAAACCCCTTACTAAACTGCATCCATAGCAAAATGTAGTTTCCAGGGCATTGGGGTTTGATCTTTAGAACTCTGGAAAATTTTGTAAAGAATTAGAGCAGTGACACAGATCTGTATCACAACCTGCCTGGAAATAATCAGGTTTTCAATGCCTGGTGGCCAATTCCCAGCTGCAGTGCATAGGGATGCTGCTGAAAAGCACAAATGCAATGATGACGTATTTAGAAAACAAGAATTCACATGTTTTTATTTAGGGTTACAAGTAAAATTGCTTCTTGAAAACACTTAGTATATTAATAAACCCTAAGTGTTTATTAGAAGCACAGTCCCCACTGAAGCCCATCAGCTGCTCCTGTTGGTGCTACTCAGATATGATTATAGTGAAACAAGTTGGGTAGCATTCCTCTAGATAAATTTCTCAAACCCTTTAAAGTTTAGCCCTTCACTATCTGTTTTTCAAATGTTATCATATAATATAAACCATCATTTTTTATTGCTAGATGTAGTATATTTTAAAGAACCAAAAATAAAGATATATTGTGCTTATATTTCCTTCAGTTTATGGCTTTTGTGGAAAAAAACATAGGGCACAAGTCACAGATGAATCAAACACTATGAAATATATTCAAGAAACAGTTTAGACTACTTCAGGCCAGGACTGTCCTGCAGGGAGCTGCTACGGCATTATTCCCAGTATCCTTATGAAGGATGGATCTCCTTCCTTGTCCTTCCTAAAGACATTATATAAAGTACAGCTATAGGTACAAGAAAAAAAGAAAATTAAATACAGACTGGAGGCACACAGTGTTTGCAACAGACCTGAATAAACAGCCCAGTGGGAATGGTCCAAAATCTCTGAGTGTTTTCAGACTACTCCTATCTTTCTGTTGTGTGTGCAGTCCAAAAGTTTCAATGTTAAACTAGTGCTCTGGTTCTCCAATTTTCCTCTCAGATCTCCTTTCCTCCAGAGAGACCTGCCCCGACTAGAAGGTATCACTTCTGTTTGCAAGGTGCAGTAATGGATGGAGGGCTAGGATCCCAGTGCTGGGGCACACAATGAAGTGAATTGGAATAAAAACAGATTATGAATAGAAGATTACCCTGTGTAGATGCTTGTTATTTCAGCTGAATTAAATGCAACTAATAACAAGTGGCAGCAAACACACACATGCAAACTAAGGTTATTAACGCCAAATATAGGATGTAAATCATACTTCTGAAGAAATATTGGAGCCCATTTTAAAGCATTACCCCCAGATATAGACTTAAAAAATTTAAACAAATCACAGTAACATAATGAGGTGAAGATCTGGAGGAACATCCTATTCTGTTCTGTTCTTTAGGACTATCTCGGGCTCAAGAACAAATGCAAAGCTGGAAACCCAACATGGGATTGTCCTGTGTTGTGTGACAGCCAGTAAGGTGTAAGGTGGCCAGTGTGTGTGTACTAGGAAAAGTCTTATTTTGTGTTGCTTCAGCTGGGAAAATGCTGACTGAAGTGGTTGCTTATTGAAATAACTGAATATCCAGTTCATGCACTTGGTCAAGAGTGGTGGATGTGGCTCATGCTCCTTGGTGTGACTGATGTCCATGGGGCAGGGCCAAGGAGTCCATCCAGTGTCCAGTGCTCACCACTGTCCTTCCCACGATCTGCACATTGTGGAACCAGCCATGAGGACCTTTCTGAGTTTTAATCTCAGAGGGTATCTTATCCTAGACAAGGTCTGCTGCTGCTAAAAGCTGTCCCATGAGAGGCATTCCCCCTCCACACAGACGGAGTGCACTCAAGACCAGTCTCAATCTAAGACCCACTTCCAGCAGTTGCTGATGGGATTTGACAAAGGCACAACTCTCCCTCCCATCTTCTTGCCCTTATTCTCTCTTGTGGTCATCAACCAAACCCATGCCCACTTGAGGAGTCAGTTTGAACACTACATGGGACATCCCAAATGATTCTTCCCAGGAGGGACTAGCAGAGCTGTGGCATCTCTCCAGTCACCCTTCAGAGAAGCAGACTGAAACATGGGAGAACTGTTAACCACCTCATTTGAATCAAACCTGACCCAAATAAAACCAGAACCTGCTTTTAAATCCCTCACCTTCTAATTTGTGACTATTTGGCTTGCAGATGCTTGTATGCTTGTATTCTGTCTAGTGAGAGATGTTCCCCTTCCTGCCCTCAGTGAAATACCCTGGATTTCACTCTCCAGCAGTGCAACAGGAATTTGAGGGCTGCATTTTTCTTTCCAAAAGCGGAGACAAAAGCTTCCAAGCATCTCTACTCCTTTGAACCTTGAAGACAAACTGAGAAAAAAAAAATCTCATTATTTGGGACATATTTTACCTCCTGCAAAGGGTGAAACAGGCCAAGTGCAGAGACAGTTAAAAAACCAAACCCAGTCACCCTTTCTCCAGCCTCGCAAACTCACTGGAGCCTAAAGCATTTCCAAATATCTCCCACTGTGGGGAGCTACAGACCACAGTGGCCTAGAATCACCCTAAGAGAAAAAAAATTAAGAAGGGGCTTTAATACAGCAGGTAAGAACTGGGTGTCAGTGTTTCCTTCTGTAGAATGTGTAATAATTGCTGTGGTACACAGAGAGTCAAAGAGATGAGTACCAACATGCCAGAACCAAGCAAAAGGCCGGCAGGTCCCCTTTTGCATGTCCCCATCTAAGCTGCAGGTAGCTGATGCCCTGAAGGAATGTGAGCTTTTCCCTCCTTCAGAAATACTTCTGGCTCTTTGTGTGCTGCTCCTGATAGAGGAATTCCCTTCCCAACCCTCAGCAGGAGATCACTTTAGGCATGTGCACAGACAGACAGCCTGCTATGCCAGCCAAAATAGGCTTTCTTAAATCCTGCCCATTGACATCAGGTCATGATCTGATGTCTAAGAAAATTAGTGGAAAACCTCATAGCTGTAAACAGATGGCCCCGTTTCACCTGGTAGAGAGCAATGAGAAAAATCAAATAGCTGTCAGATGAACACTTGAATGAAATGAGGCAAAGTAGCACAAAGATTTCAGCATGAGCTAAATGCAGAACTGAGAGCTTAAATCCAACATGAGCTTTTGGGTCCCAGCAAAAAGCCACACACAGAAAGGAGTGACAGTGCAACACAGAAAGCCATGGCAAAGTGGCAGCCTGTCAGCCCCAAGCAGATGAGAAGATGCTGCTCCTTAATATAGCTGCAGGCTTGACTTGTATTTGAAGATTTAGCTTGAATACCCACTCACCTACAAGAGTCTCGGGTGCACCAAGACACTGACCTCTCAAAAGGTCAAATTCTTAATAAGCATCAGAGTGAAGAAAGCACAAGAAACAGCCTGTTTTTCAAATTCCAGGTGGGACAAATCCACCCCATCAGCCGTGGAGCAGTGTCTGATGATGCCAAATTCAGCTCTGCTTGGGGCTGGACTTCAGCTGCCAGGCTGAATCTGACCCAAGCAGTTAAAAGACAGTTGTTTTGGTTCATCCCTCACACACTCCCAAACTACTACTATTTTTCCACCTTTTAGTCTACTCATACAAAACCAAAGATCCGGTACAAAGAATACAGGCCAGACATATGGAAGTTGCTCCATTTGAAATTGCTAATAAGAGTGGCCTCCCTTTCTGGCAGGGAGATGGAATCAAGTTCACTTACAGGGCTGTTTAAGTTGGTTTGTTTAGATTCAGAGCAGAGGCCACAAAAAGCATTCACAAATACAGCAGTGAAGGCATTATGATCCCCATAGCTTATCAGGCTGAACAAGGAAGTACTTTTCTGCAGCAGGTTATAGAGGTATAAAATCCTTCTTTCCTGTATTTTCACCGTATCTGCTGTCTTTTCACACCCATAACAGGAGGTAAGTTCTTAAAAGCACAAGACCCGATGATTCAGCAGAAGCATTGGCAATATGCAACACACATAAAGCTAAATTTCTATCAGTTCCTCCTTTCCATCTGCCTTATGGCTCCTACTGTCTCTTGTCTACTCCCTGTGCTGTAAACCCTCTAATTTACCTCTCTCTGTGCATCTATTTTGGTAGATTATCTGGAGGCATCAACCTCGTGTAGGTTTAGGAGCTTCAGTTTATACAAATGAAAGAAAAATGGCCCAACAGCAAAGCTGCATTTAAATGTTTGCTTTTTACTTCAGAGAGAGTGATCAGAGAAAAGAGGTTTATTTGAAATACCTGCAGAGTCTGGTGGACCACAGCACTGCAGCATCTCAACACCAGTGTAAAGCGTCCCTCACGCACTGTGGGCTTAGAGTTTTATTGAGTAGATACATCCTAAAATAGGATAGCTGCAATCCTGGCAATAGCTGAGGAGCTTTTAAGTAAACAGTCTTAGAGAAAAGTTGGTGAAAGGAGACAACAAACACACATTTTATGACATGTTGCAGCAATTCCTTTTTTTTGAACTCTTCCTCTTCTTTCACAGCTCTGTGTTGAATTACCCTGCCTATATTAGACTCATGGAAGATGCAGTATTTATATGCAGGACAGCCCCAAAGGCAGGAAACACTTGTGTAGAAGCACACACTAATTTCCCATTAACTTCAGCAGAACTGAAATCATGCTGACATGAGGCCACGGTTTATGTCTCATTTGGGTTCTAACTAGTATGAGCAGTTTTCCTCCCAAAATTGTATATAGGCACCTGCACAGCTGCTGAAGTGGATGCAGATAGGCAACACATTTACTGTGAAACTCTCCAAGAGTTACAAAAAATGATTGGCTAATAACTAATTTTTCTCTCAAAGGCAACAGACATTTTACCAACATACATCCATAGGCTGTAAATGAAAACCAAATTAGAAGATATTAGAGATATAACCACCTTTAGGTCTTTTGGTTAAAGCAGTTAAATTTTCAATGTTTCATACATTGGAACCCTCCTATATTTTCATATCAAATGTACAGGGCCAAAGTGGATGAAAAGCAAAGTGACAACAAATCACGGGCAAGATACAGTAGAGGCAGCAGAAGTCTAGATTTTAAGGTCCCTGCAGGAATTCTGGAGATTTTGATTGCAACTCTAATGTAAATCTAACATTCGCAGTACATGTTGAGCATCTGTATTTTTGGCTTGAAAAGGAAACAAACCTTGGAACTGACAGAACAAAATCTTCTTATGCCTTAAGGAGAGCACACTCAGGTGCAACAAAGCACCTGGAAGCACAGGATTCTGTAATAGCAAAATTATCCAAATAACACAAAGCAAGAATGGGCAGGTGGGGGGAGTAATTTAGGACAGGACTCTGTGCCAAATCTGGCATACATATTAGTTTATTGTGTGTGAAGCATGAAATGCCTGCAGCCAGCTCCACCTGGCAAATCCAATGAGATACGCATACATTTAAACACCCTGGGACTTCTGGATGCTGCCAACAGGGAAAATCAGTTTGAAGTCAGAAAAGATATGGCATCTGAGGATCCCAGGACAGTGTTAGTCACACAAGGTCATGAAAGCAGAGAGAAGTCCAGTTTAGAAGCAGCATGAGGGATCAGTGTTCTCCCAGATGGAAAAGGAGGAAAAGAAAGAAATTTTCAACATACATTTAATCAAGTCCTAAAGCAGAATTACTACTGAAAAGCCCAAAACAAGAAGCCTAAAAGGACAGAGAAAGGAGGAAACACCATCCCATCTATAGAAGGCCAAGTCTCACCCTGAGTGACCACAGGGTACCCACAAGGTCAAGTCAGCTCTTTGGCAGAGCAGCCTCAGGTGTCTGGAAGAGAAGGCAGCTGCAGTGAGCCAAGACACTGCTATTGAAAAAGAAGGGTATTGGCTAAATACTCCCTAGAAGGAGTATATATATACTCCTATATATAATTTTCTTTTGTAGATGTTCAAAGTAGTACAATTGTAGCCTACAACAATCTTAATGAAGATAAAGGTCAAACACAACTCTTTGAGTTACGGCTCGTACTAAAACAACTTCCCAGCAATCTGACAGTTGTGGGGAACCTTTGGGAGCAGCAAAGCAAAGTGACAAATTCTCTCAGAAATAAGCTAACTGGGAAAATCAGTTCTCTAAAGCTGGAGTACTCTTTACACCCTCCTGGAAGCAGCTGATTTAGGGACTGGTGGAACAACAGACAAGTCTTCAGGTCTCTTCAGTGGGTGAGAACCCATTGCCTGAAGGCAAAGAGCAGGAGTGTAAATCAGCCACTGACCCTGAAAACACTGTCTCATTCCATCATTCAGAAATTAATATGGCTAAACTAAATGTCCTGAGAAGAAATAAGTCATTTGAAGGACAGTATAAAACAGATAGTTTGGGCAGTTGGGACTTTGGGTTGGTTTCTGAAATTATTAACTGGGCATCTTGCAAAAATAAGCATTTCTGTGACCCCACATGCAACGGTAGTGTGTTATTGAGCCTAAAAGCTGGTACGTGCTTCAGAGACCTAAGTCTACCCAAGAGTCTTTACTTGTATCTTAATTACAGATACATTGCCCTGGGACAAAGACAAACATTTCTTTGCCCAGTGCGACCAACCTTTACAGTCTGATGATTACAAAATTTCATTTTTTAGCAATTTTCATGGTCTTCAAACACAAGCATTTGCAATTATTGCATTATCTAGATCAACACTTTAATGCATAAATTAAAATTACATAGTTAATGTAACAATCTTGCCTAGCAGCATTTCCTGTTCAGTGATTCGGATCAGCGTGGGCTGATCCATATTGGAATGCCTGAAACATTTAATTGTATTGCACGTGAACACAACAGGATTTTATGTTCATGGCAGTGATTTAATGTCCACTCCCCTTTAACAAAGTCTTTTAAGTGATCCACAGAAAAAAAGTTAACAGCTTTAATACTTCAGCTTACCAGAGTCCCTTTAGTGATCAGCATAAACCCCAATACTTCTGCAACAACTCTCGTAGCAAATAAATGTCAGCAGCAGTTGGTCTGGTTTGGAAATGAGTGCTGCTCTCCTTCTGGCAACAGTTTAAGGGCACAGTTTTCCCTTGAAATAGTGAGCCTAGTTCTCATTAAAAATCTAATTTTGATACCACTTATCAGCAATACTTGGAGCAACTCTACTGATGTTAATAACATAAAAATGGGGTGAAATCAGGCTAAGTGAAAATAAGGACTCGGGACCACAGGCAATAAAAGTTTTGTGTCTATTTATATTGGATCCAAGTTTGGCCTGGCTGATCTAACTCTTTTGTATTCATGAAAAACAAGCATGTACAATGCAGCAGAGGTACCAAATAAAGCTGAAAAACCACCCACTGGAATATTTTTGGCTGCTTCTAATCTTACCATCTTTTATTTACTCAATGAATGCTTTTCTCCCCCAGTACAGACAAACTCAAAAATTACTTTACTCTTTCCTTTTTAATCTGGCAACCTCCTTCAGAAGACTACGAACAATCTGGGGGCTGTATTATACACCTACATGAAGGAGCAGGAATTTACTGTCCTCACATTCCAATCTAAATGAACCCAGAGCCACTCTGCTCTGGAAACAAAGCAGCAGGCCACTTCAGCAGTGACTAATGTAGCCACAGTCTTCTTAACAGGAACTATGTTATTATTGGCCAGTTTTCTAGCAGAAGCAAGTAAACTCAAGTCTCTCTAGACCCATTTGCTGAGGTAAAATTTGTCTTACAAAAAATCCCCCAAGCAACACTCAGGAATTTGAATATTGTGACTAATTTTGGGGTCTCACGCTGAATCAATTCATGTCCGACATTTAGATACCAGGAAAAGACATAACTTTTTCCATCTCTGGAGATGGCTAGGATTTCAGAAACAAAATGAAACTGGAAAGACTGAAATCAGTCAAATTTGTGTCTCCATTTCAGACCTGAAAAGTTAAGAAAGGCACTAAGAAATGCAGATGGAACTTGTGACATTTCTAACTCACTCCCAGGGATATTCTTTGAAGAGCTAAGTCCTGAAAATTATATAGTACTTTTCATACATGCTGGGAAAACGAAACTCATCTTTGTCCATCCTTTCCATGCCACTCAAAATTTGGAAGCCAAATAATCCAAATATGGTCAGTTGTTCCCTATATGAAAACCCTGCTGCCATTCTGGTGACCTTTGGCAGGACATCCCTTTTTGCAGGGCATTTATGAACGAGATGAGCAGGACAGATCTCAGCACAGATTCTTCTGGGACTTCACTGGTAGCTGTCTTCATTCACCCCAAGCCTTTGTTTCTTATCTTTTAATTACATATATAACCATGCCAGGATCTTCCCTCTTCTATCACAATTGCTTCACCCCCTAAAAAGCCTTTGACAAGGGCTTCATCAGAAACTTATCAAAATCCATATAGACAATATCAACCAAACCATGTTATCTCTGTATTTGTTGATCCCTTCAGAGATGTACAAGACAAGGTGTTTACAATAGTCCTTAAAGTAGCCTATGGATTCTTCCTCAGCAGACTCAATTGTCCAAGGATCTACTCATTCTATCCCTTATTAGAGTCTCTGCTAATTTGCTGATGTTGCAGGCAGGCCTGTAGCTCCCCATGTTCCCTCAGAATCCTTTGAAGCTGGACATCCATCATCCACCTTGAGGTCTTCAGATACTGAGAAAGTTTTAAGCAATGATACATTTTACTACAAGCAACACAGCTACTTCATGTGTGAGTTCCCTTAGACTCTCAGGTGCACACCGTAATGTTTTATTATCCACTGCACTATAACTTCCTCCACAGTGGCTCAGTATTGGACATATTCTCTCATGAATTTACCCCAAAATGCTCTGTCTGTCTCACCTGTTTCTTTCATAGCGAATAACAATGCAGCTAATGAATTTGGCTTCTCTGCAATGGGGTGTCCATCATCTCCAGCTGCTCAGTTTTAAATTATGATCATAAAGTCATCCTACAGTCTCTGGTCAGCTTTTTGCTTTTGAGGGTTTGAAGAATTAATACTGGTTTTTTTGAGTACTTTAGCTAACTGCTCCTTCTTTTTGCTTTATATTTTTGTATCTTCACATCTCCTTCTGGAGATCAGGATCCTTTTCCTTCTCATCCTTTGGATATGTTTTCAGCTTTTTAAAAACTGTCTTTCCATCATTTCATAACCTAATTTACTTTGCTGTTTAGCCTGTTTCTGCTTCCTTTGACCATTTTCTAAGCTCTTATTAGAGGGTGATATGTACTAACGATTCTGGTGGGGTATCATTCAGCAACTCCATATCTCCTCTAAGTGTTTAATTCTCCTAAAATCTCTTTTTAACATGCTTTTATCAATTTTCTTCATACCCACACACATAATATTATAGAGCTGAACATAACTGCAGTGGATGTTTGGTCTTTTTATTCTGCAGGGACAGTGAATCTAATGGACGTTGTAGTCACCGGTATGAGCTTCATTTAAAATGCATAATTTTCAGCCAGATCTGACACCTTACTTAGTGTCAAATCAAGGTTTTGTTTTCTTTGCTTTTTTGTGGTGAACCTTGATTAGCTGCTGCAGGAAACAAATATTGACACTGTCTGCCCATTCCACCTCTGGGCAAATCTTAGACAAGATGTGAAGCAACAGCTATGGTGGGAACGGGATTTTCCACATACAAGAGTATTTTCTGCCCCTGTGATCTCTGTGTATGCAATTAGAGTCATGGTTCTGGTAGAAGAGACAATAGTAAGGATCAAATGCTGTTCTCTTCTTATTGGACATGAAACTCAGCCCAGGTTGCACAGAATTCCTAACAATTGCTGCTACCAAACATGATCTTCAAATAATTCTGGATTTTTTTGACTGATCTCAAGTGCTACAAATTCATGTCCGGACTTGCACCTTACTGTGAATTACGTCCTTCCAGATGGCAGGGGACACTCACACACAGTTACACACCCATTCCCTCACACTCACTCACTCAAACACACAGTTACACACTCATACTCGTTCACTCACACTCACAGTTACACACATACTCACACGAAGGTGATCCTGAAACATTGGAAGTACAGTGTTCTGGTCTCTCTTATTTCCAAAATAAACCTTTGACAGGTTTCTCTGATGGCCTTTAAAGAAGGAATGGCCTATGTACAAATCTTTTCTTAAATTAATAGCAAAATAAAAGGAAAGAGTATAAAAAATTGCTGCAAAGTATGGATTAATTTTTGTGTGAAACTGCTATTTGTAAGGATTTTATGTTGGTGCCTGTGAGAGATGAGATTGCAGCAGCTGTCTGCCTGGCTTTCACATACACACAGCAGATGCTATTCTCAGAATTATTTTTCCACAACCCTGTAGCACCATACTGAGCACATGGACTCTCATCTTGAGCAACAGCACAGATATTTCTAGTGGAAAACAAGTCAAGCCTTGGCTGCAAGTTTTAAATGAGACAGAGACTTTTGTGCATGGAAACAAGTTGTCCAAGTACTTCTTGCCATCCAAGAGTGCATTTAAGTAAACTGTGAAGATCTACCTGGCAAGAGCAATGTCCTTGCACTTCTATGCTTCAGAGGTGCTGTATGGATGTGCAGGATTTTTTTTTTTTTAATTTTGAGAGCTCTGTGCTGAGGAATAGGGAAGGAGAAATAAAACAACAATTCTCTTGGCACAGATTAAAAAAAATACACTTTCTGCCAAAAGTTGTAGTTTAATTTTGATCTCACTTAAAAAATAATCTTTACAGAACATCAAAACTCTACATTTTGTGTCCCTTAGGCAGCAATAAAGTATCAATTAATGTCAAGCTAAATAAAAAGAAACAAACCCATTTGTTTTTAATATCTAGAAATCAATAGCTAGAAATTAAAGTCTTAAACCGCTTAAGCTCCTGGCTTCAACCAGAAGGACAGAGCTACTCTTCTTGTTGCCCAGGTCAGCACTGGAGGCAAAACTCCAAGGACAAAATTTACTGGAGTACAATCTCCCTCAGTAACGTGAGTGTCACACAGTCACTGATGAATTAAGGTAGAAGAGGACCTCCAGAGACGATCTAGTCCTACCCCTGCTCAGAGCACATCAGCTTGTTCAGGATCATGCCTTCTTAGAGGTTTGAAAAAACCAGGTGGGTTTGAAAGAGCAAAGGGAATAATGTGACTGTAGCACAACACTGACCTAATAATTTAGAAACTTTTCAGAATAAAAGAGATGAAAACATTAGAAAAATGAACATGTTTTGGATACCATAGTAAACCAAGTTTTGTTGTGTGGGGCTTTTGTTTGTTGGTTTGTTTTAAACAAAATGACCAGGAACAGAGACAAGCAAAATATTTCTCGTTGCCCATACCTGGCATGCTGTGCAAGGTGACCTGTACCAGGCATGCCAGGCTCTCTCATCCTCCTGAAGTTCTTCACTGATGGAGCATCTGCATCCTTGTTCATCTGCCTGAAGGAACCAAAGCCAAGTGCCTCTTGATCTTTAATTGCTCCCTCTCCCACTCCCTGCTTCTCTCATGTGGCAGAGAACAGCAAAACAGTGTTTCTCACTATTTGAATTAACCTAATTAGCACAGTGAGACCCCAGGCCACACATGCTGTACAGATCTAAACAATATAATTACAGGAATATTTTCATTTTAAGAATATTTTTGTTTGCATATTCCCCTTTTGCCTCATTTTTTCTCAGATGAATTACTGAAAAACTCATCTGATTTTGTTCACTGAGTGTCTGTAGGATTCTTGGAGGAGGTTGGCTTTTGTTATTCAAACCTTATTTCCTCCTCTCCTGTTCTGTCTTTCTGAAAGAAAATAGCTCACTTCTTTCCTCCTTCCACATTTTAAATTCCTTTTTCATTATTCTAGCTTCTTACATTTGAGCTATTAAAATAAAACCCCGTGCAATATGGTAACAGGAGAAAGAAAAAAAAACAGTAGGTAGGCTTTTATTGTACTTAGTGACAAAAAGTAAAACTTCTTAAAAAAAGGCTAAATTAAAAACAAGAGAATTTTACTATTTCATTTTTATTAGAAGCTGCAAAACTTCTAACAAAAGCCTTCTGCAAAAGATTTTGAAAGATACTTTTGTAAGGGAAAGGGTTTTTAACAGTAAATAAATGAAACCCCAAAGTAAGCTCTCATCTCAGAACCTTGGGGACAGTAGGGCCTGTAGTGACAGGACAAGGGATAATGGTTTTATACTAAAAGAGGGTAAAGTCAGACTACTCATAAGAAAGACATTTTTTGCAATGAGGATAGAACTGGAACAGGTTGCCCAGAGAGGTGGTAAATGCCCCATCCCTGTAAACATTCAAGGCCAGGCTGGACAGGGCTCTGAGCAACCCTGATTATGGTAGCAGGGTTGGACTAGATGAACTTTAAAGGTCCCCTCCAACTCAAAATATTCTGTATTTGTTCCTACTCACAAGACATTTGGTTGACCCCTTGTCCAGCACTATCAGCCCTACTGGAAAAGTTGACTAATAATTTTCAGCTGCTTCCCAACTTCTACTTAGACTTCAGGACAAAACAGATTACTTCCCTGTACTCTACCACAAATTAACAGAGACCTGCTAAAAGAATTCCAGGTCAAATTCCCTGGATGCAAGTGAGGTGAATTATGACAACCATAACACAGGCTCCAATAACAGTCTGAAACAAAAAAAGCAAAACACCCCAAACAAAAAACCCAACCACAGTGCTGAACAGATAGCCAGGACAGATGAAACTGCACAGACCTGCAGGGCTTCCTGCAGTAGCAACTTGGAAGTAGATGTCAGGAGAGCTGCTTAGGTACCTGGGGTATAAAAGTTGACAAAGCTACAAATTATGTAGTCAGGAAAGAATTTTAGAGCCAAAATTGAGAGGAACGGCTTAGCAGAGCTGCACCTCTCCAGAGAGATGAGCACTCCTGGCCATGCCAGCCCTCACAGGCCTCTTTAAGAGCACACTGTCATTCCGAGGACAATGCAGAAGGCTGAGTCCACAGCTCCCTTGACTCCCCTTTTCCCCTCAGGTTATCCTCATGTGCCATCTCCAGCACTGTACTGGTAGAAACCTCCCCACAATTTTGAAGGAAGCAACAGGGCTTTCCATCTCCGTATTTCCCCAGTCAGCAAAATCTTTCCTTGGTTCTAGATTTCAGACTTTCTTTCACATCTTCTGCAGAACTGAAGCCCAGTGTGAGATCCTCAGCACAGCTCAAAGACATCCCTCAGTGAATGAGAGGAGTGCCCAGTAAGATAAAGCAGATGACACTGAGAGCATAAACGAGTTTTAGTGTCTGCTCCTACAGCTCCACAGGGCATCCCTAGGGAGTTTCCACTGAGGCTGCAATGATGAACCTGCTGGTTTTGCAGTCATTCCCTTACAAGCTAATAATGAACCCTCAGAACCTGCTGACCAGCAGATGACTACAAAATATGTGGAAACTTCAAGCCCAGCCTGTGACAACACAGGTATTGATTTTAAATTAAAGCCAGGCTCAGAGCAAATTATTGCATAAAATGGGCAAGGACTGTTTCCTTAAGAAAAACTGTATTTTACAGTGGTTTGTTTTTAAAGAAAATCAACATAAAACCTCTTGTAAAGACCCTTAAGGCTTATCTCTACAGCTTTACCACCACGGTGGTGTTTACCCTTTCACAGAGCAATTTGTATTGATATTCTATCCTATCGGTTTATTAAATATGCTTTGAGGCTGTAGAATACGTACTTATGTGCTGCACTTGAAGTTACATCATCAGATTACGGTAGCAATTTTCATTTCAGAACTGTATTTTAGACATTGCTTTAGAATTCTTATTTTCTTATGAAATGAGAAAAATGACTTTATATAAATGCACATTCCAAATTAATTTTCTAGCTCTACTCCAACACACTAGGGCTTGTAAAAATCAAGTCTCCACCCTATTTTTGAATTTTTCACTCACTAACCATGAGAATTTTAGCAGCTGGCTGAGAACAAATTACTTTTAAAAAGATGTGCTAATTTTTGGTAATAATCTTTTGTGGTGTTTATTATTATTCATTGTTTGCTTGTTATTTTTTAACCTTGGTGAGACTCAAAACTAATCTGCTTCAAATGGAATTCACATGTCCTGACTCTTAGTATTATTCTCTTTCCAGCACACACTGGAACAAAAACAAACCCAGTGTTGAGATTGAGGAGGTCATAAACATCTGAGCATTAACAGTGTACTATATTAAGCAGAAAACTTGAAAGTAAAGAAGAGAGACCTACTCTGTCTAGTTAGCCCCAGTAATTGGTCTCTAAGACTGAGAAATTGAATTTGGCTAGTACATATTGTCCCACTTCAGAGCCTTCATCCCACCACCTCAAGGCCTTTATAAGTACTGCCTTCATTCCATCAGCACCTCAGGCTCTGAGATTCTCTAGAAATCTCTCTTGAAAAGTTGCTGGAAATCATATTTCTCCTGGAGGGACAAAGAAATCTGTGATTATTCCCAGTCTCTTCTAAGAGAAGGGCAAGAGGACATCAAACAATTCTACCCAACTGCAGGTTCAAAATAAATGAAACATTTCTTTATACAACTCTCAGTCATCTTAATCAACTCATTACCTTGGATGTTACTTCTTCGAATACGGAGTTGAAAAGCATTTAATAAGCAGGAGGGAAAACATGTTTTGAAGGCTATTAAAGGGAATTATTTAAGCTTGTAGCTTCCTGCGACAAACACTGCTGGTGGCAGGAAACACTGTTGCTGCCTTCTTGCCTTCCCCTATTTTTCCCTAAGCATCTGCTGCTGGCCACTGTAAGAACAGGACACTGGCACAAATGGTCTGGTCTATGCCAAATAGACATATCCAAGCATAGAAATTATTAAGCTGCCGGAAATCCAGGAAAAGATAGGATATGAACAGCCAGTGCTTGGTAGACTACAAGGAACCCCCACGTTAGTTCAAGTTGCTCATGGTTTTTTTCATACTAGTTCTTGCTGTGGGGTTCCCCACACATCTTTAGCGTTGATGCTCCAAGTCCAATTCATTGCAGAGCCAAGGCATGTGCCAGGGCATCTTACCACACAGTTTGTGCAGAAACCAAAATTCTGCAACTACCAAGTAGTAGCTTGTAACAAGATCCCTTAAAAAGGCAAAAGTATGTTTTAATAGTTTATAAAGCACTGAAAACAGCGTCAGGAATGACCTGAGTAGCTGCACATTGCAGAATTGATTCTTACCATCAACAAAAGATTGCACCTTCTGAACAGTAAACTTCACACTGAGGTGGTTATAATTCATGGCTGAACTGGATTTCCTAATGACAGAGAACTGGGAATGAAGTAGTGGAACCTCTGAGATTTCTCCACTTTTATATTTTTCCTTTCCAAACTGTGGAACAGGGGAAAACAAATCAGATGGTGGGTGGAGGGAGAACAGAATAGAGTCAGCTTGACCAGCCAAGCCCTGCTGACAGAGCCAAGCGTCATCCAGCATGTTATTGGCCAAAAAGCCCTACACTGTACGGCTTCGCAGTAGAGGTACATGTAGTTACAGCCACAACAGGCAGGCATAAATGCTGAAATAAACCCAAACACAGTGTAGGTAGTGCTACACAAATAGCAGCCCTGACACAGTGAGACATATGTGAATGGCTTTAGATGAACAGGCTGTAAAGAAAAAAATGCAAGAGTGTTTTGCAATTTGAAAGTCTTTGGATGTAACACCACTGTTAATGCAAGGGTATCCACAAGGAAATTTTACTCTATAAAGAGCAAGATTAAAAAGAAGCTATATCCTCCACAGTTTTTTCCTTTTTTTTTTTTTCCCGATATGTACACAGACTCCTAAACATATCAAGGTGTTTCTCAAACTTCTGCTTGTGGGGCAGCTCTCTGGCTGTGAGAGACCTTCACAGACAAGAGGCTGAGTGTTATAAATGTACTGCAGTGTTGGCTTTTCGCATGTTCCATAATTGTTATGAATGTATTGTGGTGTTGGTTTTTTCATGTTACTTAATGTTAAAGAACCTTTGCCTGGGTTCTGTAATGTAACGCTGTAGAAGGTCTGTGGTTTGGGTGGTCAGTTTGGGAAGGAGGGGGGGGTCTTCACATTCCTGGAAAATCTTATCAGAAGAAAGAAAAGAACCCGAAACCAGACGGAATGAAGCCAAGGAAAAAGATAAGACTGATAAGATGATACTCAGCAACTCCACAGAATTCATGAATTATGCATGATGGTGATGAATACGAAATAAGCGATGTCCTTTTACAGACGATCTTTTGGATGTAAAGGTGTGGCTTTGGATCTCTGCCGAAGCACCCGGCCGTAACACCCTGTTCGCTGTTGTCTCCTAATTGTCCCTTTTATTAAACTTTCCTTAAAATTTTACAGAGTAAAGCTCGTTTTTCACACTATGATCTGTCACTGGAAAGATTAGCAAGGCACAAACATCCTTTGGAACAACATCCTTTGGCATAAACCCCATCACATGGTCTCTACTACTAACATGTTTACATGTATCCAGCTGGCAGCACTTAGAGCATTTATGTAGGCTTCCCACAGATAAGCAGTCAATACAAAAACGACGTCTCACAAGTTTGTGAAGTCAGAAACTAAGATGTAGTGCTTCTTGAAAAATGCTAAATATACTTAAAATCCGAATGCCTTTCTGAAGTGCTGACGCATGGCACAGAAAAAGCGTGTGTCGTTCAGCTACATCCCCTCCCTGTGCCAGGTCTGTCTGAAATACCACACTAACAGCTGCCAATGCTTCAGAACTGAGTCTTGCTCAGCATAACAACAGCAGGCTTTTCTTCATATTTCATGAATACGAGACCTGTCTGCAAAAAAAATCCCCCAAAACATCTTGCCCTTTTATACAGGAACACAACCTTTATTTATAGAAAGGGGACTTGACTACACTCTACAAATGAGCAGGGCTCACAGATGCAGCAGATCCTTTCAAAAGCCAAACGCCCACACAGAAGAGTTTGTACCACAACACAGAAGAGGGTCCTTTGAGGGTCTGTGAACTGCTATGGTGGTAAAGCTTTTTGTCCAAGGCATGAACACTGGCTTTTGGGTAGAAAGTGTGTCACAAGGCCCTCAAGATAATTGCTGCACCAATATAAGGTCCTTTAGTCTCTGATGGTCCAATTTGTCTGTTTAGCCTTGCTGAAGCTGACTGCTGCTGTAGTAAGGTGAGCAAGCGTCTACTGTGTCCACATAAAGCATGAAACAGCAAGCTTAAACCACTGATGAAAGGTCAGTTCTGTAGCACAGTAGACATAAATTTTCAACTCCCTTTGACCTTGGCTCTTTAATTCCAGTTACTCAACTACTGAACACCATTCATCCCTTGACAGGCATCATTTTTGGAAGGATGGTGAACCAGTATTTGAAACACGAGTCATCACCTACTCTGGCATTGACAAAGTACTACTTCTTAGAGGTCCATCAGACTACTTGCCTTGTATTTGGTACCTCTTCCGCAAAGGTATCTCTATGAGAAGCCTTTTATATGTACCTTCCAATCCCAACAACCTTATAGGTGTTGCAGGTAGGAGGGCATTTCCTTCAACAGCCAAAAAACCCCAAGAGTACTGGCAATCACCAGAAGCTGTGAGGCTTTCAGCAACCCTGTTCCAGAAAACAGACCCTATAAATGGGCTCTAGTTCTTCATTCCTCTCTAAAACAGCTATTTAGATGAGAAGCAACAAGCAAGATACCATAAACTCTTAGTGCAAATCAATTAAGAACCCAAGAGTTTAAAGATATTATTAGAGAATTCAATATTTCAAATAATAAAGTTTGAAAACTAAAAAGATCAATTCTCCGATGTAAAGTTATCTGTGATTTCTTTCCCAGCTTTCATACTAATTATCATAATGAAAAATTAGTCCAAGAGAAAAATACCATCCTGGGGCAACGAAAAGCCTTCTAATTAGAAATGCCAGGTAAATGCATTAACCATTCTGCACTAACCATAAGCATTGCCATACTCAGTCTCAGAATTATGAGCTCCTAGAATACGTCCATCATTACCATTTATCTTGGCTATGCAACACAGTCAAGGATAAAAAAGTAATGGACAAGCTTTCAGGGTCACAAATTCTTCTTCAAATACTGGAAATTTTTATTTACTCTAGACCACTTAACCAAGCTATAATTTGTGGGTTTAATGCTTCATGATTCACCAACCCTGAGGAAGCCCACAAGAAATATAATTTTCAAAGAATTTCTTAAAAATGTGGGTGGAAAATTGCTGTTTTCTGCACAAGAGGTCTTTTACTCTGCTGTGGACTAGCACGAAAATCCACAAGCAGCTGTCCTACAGACCACACTGGATTCACACTGAAAAGGTGCAGGCAGAGAGGTCTGGGCAAGAAGAGCTGCACTGACACTCTAAGGTACCAGTGTCCTTTTCCATATTCCAAGCCTTTAGCCACAGCTTTGTAATCTTACTAAAGCAAGATGATGTCACTTACACAATTCAAAATTTTCATACCTTATTCCAAAGCTAATAAACAGAAATAACATCACAACTGACGTACATCATCAAGAAGAGTAAGGCAACATGAAGTGCTTTGCATATTTTGCATTTAAAGACTAGAATTAGATCTAAATTCTGTTTGTAAAAGAAATTCTACTTCTATCCAAAAGTTCTTCACATGGGGACACATACATCAGTCTCTAAGTAGAAAGAATGGAACAAAAGAAATGAAAACCTGGGATCATCACTGATGTGGAAAGAAAAAGAAACCCAGCAAACCAAACCAAACGAACACAACACCCACCCCTTAAAACAAAACAACACAACAGCATCAATGAAAAGTCTCCCTAGATATAAAAATGAAAGACTAAACTACATCCTAGTTTGTATTATGAGATTTAAAGAAAACTGGTAATAAAAACTAAATTGTAGTATTATTAATATCAAAAGTAGAATTGCACTTGCATAACAAATTATATTAAAACAAGTGTAGGACAATAATTAAATACATAGCAGCTGCTGTACATTGAAAGCTGTCATTACCAATCCTGCATTTTACCTGCAAACTCATGGTGTTTCCCAACAACAGGAGATGCAAAACCTCTGCAGCAGTCAGTCCTATTTACAGGACCAGCGATTCCTGGACCAGCCATTTGGGAGTTACAATGGCTCACACAGCACACCCAGTTATAAAGACCCACTGTTACAAAGATTAAAGCTGTAGTAGTATGCATGCAGATCTTGCAGCTGGCCTCGGCTGCAAAGAATGGTTTTGTGTATGTTTAATATGTTAACACAGACACTACCTACATCTGATGTATGTCATTTGGGGTTTCTAGAGTTTTTACATCAGCAGGAATCCAATACAACACAAAACTGAAAGCAGACCAATTCACAGAAAGCGTTGACTGACGTGTTCCCATGAGATAGTGATGAGCTTGAGCTATAAAGCCTGCATTAAGAAACTGTATTTAGATTATAAATGCAAACATTTAATTATGTCATTGAAACTAGCTCAGATGGCAAAGAAGCCCAAAGTGGTTTTAAATTAGCATCAGGATGTCCTGATCAATTAGTAGTCCAAAGAAGTCTGCTAGTGATCGTAACATTGTTGAGAACTGGCAGATTACTGGATGTTAAGAAGGATAATACATCACATTTGATTTTGATTGTAGAGGTGAAGCTGCAACCTTTCTGGATCTCACACACACAGAAACATCCAATCACTTTCAAAAAGCTTATGCCACCATTTCCCCAAGAGCTTATCTGCAGTACCTGCCCTTCAAAATAGTACACCTCTTTCAACACTGTATCACCAAAACCTGATGTCTGATGAAACACAGTGAAGAAAAAGAGGTATTTCTAAGGGAAAAATCCTAATTTCGATTTTAAATCAGATGTTTTCCTGAAGTCTTTCTAGATGTATCAGAAGGCTCAGTCAACTGTGGGCAATTAATCATATGCTTACATCCAGTGAATGAATTTATTTGTGGCAAAAAGCATCCAGATCGAAAAAATAGTTTTCCTATTCTTCCCTTGGTAGCTGATCATGTTTGCAGAAGAAGAGAAAATCTTGCAAACCTTAAACTTGACTGTCAATTCTCACCACGTGTTTAAGTCCTCAAAGGGCAAGAGAGAGGCGTATGTATTAATTTTATCTTTGCTTTCCTGAGACATATTCATAAAGTTTAAAAAAATTATCATCTCCTTGACTTCAGGGTGGCACAAGATACCTATGTCTGTGCTAATGTGCTGCAAACTCAGAGAGCTACTGACACAGAATGAGGAGGCAAAGTGCACTGCGCTGCAGCTATACAGTACTTTATACCTATAAACTGTGCTATGTAGACTTCACTCCCTTCCCTCCCCACTGTACAGAAGCAGGGTTTTTTTAGACATTTTGAGAGGATTATTTTTGCTTAAAGATGCAAAAAAGTAAACTGACTGGAAACAAATATATTTTATACAAGATTTCAGAAACAGGAACACCACTTACTTCTACTATGTCTTTCAAAAAGCCAAGCTCAGGGCCTGTTTTACTGCTTGCCCATCCAGTTCACCTTCAAAAACCCTCCATGGGACACTACCAAGATGATCAGGCTGCTACAACTAAAGGTCTCAAGTACAGTCTGTGCTTTACAGTACACTCGAGCATATGCCTATCTCCTGTGGGGCAGCAGATCACAGGGAGGCTCAGATACGCCCTCTCTCATCCATTTTTCAGCGACCTGATGCCAACAGACAGGACCACACATGCTTCTTCCTGAAGAGGTTTGCACAAGAGTTTCAGTTTCATGAACAAGATGAAGCTGGGTTGCTTACCAAGACAAATGGACAGATAGAACTAGGATCTGGGCTCTTCCAAAGTAGCTCAAATACAGTATAGACACAGGCAAAACATCAAATCACTTTTGTTATCACTCTTCCTTTTATTAGAGGGCAGAGATTTTGTTTCTCATCTCCTTATCTAGTACTCCTGATGATAAAATCCCCTCAGTTATGTTAAAATTGTTTTCTGACACATCATATTCAAAATAAGGTTGTATTAATAGCATGAAATGTTTCACACTTTTCTCAAAAGTGTTACAGATTCTCCACAGAAAGCAGCTTCAGATTTGAAGTTATGCCTGCATTTCCAAAGCATTTCTATTAATGATCTACATCCAATATTAATAAAAGAAGAGATCCAAAAGAGACTGCTTGTGCAAATACATCTAGAAGATACTATTCAAAGCTGTTACTGCTTCAGAGAAGTGTTTTTAGTTGTAAAATACAGGAGCAGAAAATATGGATTAACACAAAGTAGAAAACATAATTTGTAGACCACAGAACACACAAACTGAAGCTGATGCTCACCTAACAAATTGGTAACATGACAAAACACATTCAGTCTCTTAATTTCCCTGTTTGACATAAGATAAGGATATGCCTTTGAACATTCTTTAAAAGTCACCATATGCTGAGAGGTCAGTGTGGTTTTAGTATGATGTAGATGCTGATGCACTGCAGATGGCAGCAGCAATGCCTCTTCCTGCGTGACAATCAGAAGAGGATTTCAGAGAACAGCAGGAGTGAACCAGGACTCAGAATAAAGAGGCCAGATTCTGCCAAAAATCATGGTCTAAGCACACGCATGTGCTTGCTTATGGGGGGGGAAAAGTGCAGTTTCAGACAAATTTAATGTAAAGTTCTACTTTGATGAGCATCCACACTATATGTAAGTTGTTCAAATACTATACTCTTGGGAGTATTTTGTATCTATCACCATCTCACTGCTGACTAGAACGTCATGTTAAGTGCAGAGGGATGCCCCTGCAGTTGCACATTTTTAAAGTCACTTCCTATTACATGCAAATGTACAGAATCTCTACTGCATTATGCTGGCCTCAGTCAAACTTTCTGCATAAAAGTTGCCCTGATGCTTCTACAAGCTGTTTTCTCCCCAGACAAAATAAAGCAGTTCAGCAAAACTTGAGGTTACCTAAATAACTTAAGAGACATTAAAAAATTTTTTTTTTTCCTAAAAGCCAACAACTTCTAAACTATGTTTATGTTGGAACAACATTGCTAAGACTCAGCAATAAGCAAACATTCTGGGTTTATTTTTGTCCTCACTGAAAATCTATGCCTTGGAGTATTGTTTGCACAGACTTAGTCATCCACATTCATATTATTCCCCAATCTTTCTACCACTGAATTTTCTCATCTCAGAATCTGTGCATAATCCTGAACCTACTACCTGGTATAAGTCTTTCTAGGAGGATCAAGAAGATAAGATTCCACTTCCAGACTCTAACCAACTGTATCTAAGGATCTGTAGAATCAAAACCCAACCATTTCCATAACATTACCAATCTGTTTTCTTTTCAGGAAATACATTGACTTTTGGCTTGCAAAGTGGCTGGTAAATAGAAGAGGGCCCAAGTTTGCCATAACTATGGTTTTTATTCCTTTCATCATACTTTACAGGCAATCCTCATTTTGATCTTTGTTACTGCTACACTTTGCTTTGTTTTCCCTAACTTTTCCAAACCTAGGAACAAGAGAACTGGGATATGGGATTTCTGAACCAAAATAGCCGATGTCTCAGAGTATGTTCTTTCACACCAACACAAAGTGAAACAAAATTTAATATCTATTTGGGGACAATGGTTTAGAAAGGTTTGCTCTCCATGCCTTGGAGGCAGATCCTGGCTCCAAACACTCTTAATGTGTTTATTTTATCAATCATACTTTAATCTTACTGCTCAGTTAACTGCATAGCACATGGGAAAGACAGGTCAAACTCCTACACTAGCATTAGAGAATGCAGGATCTAAACCCACTGCTAGTAAAAGGGTCTGTCATACTGCTTCAGGATTTTTCCTTCCATGCATCCACTACACTTCTGCTTTTCCTTTTTCAAATTAAAGAAAGAAAACCATTCAGTGAACAAATGCCATGCAACCTCAGCTGAGAGCAAATTTATACATTCAAAAGTGACTGTGTTTTATTTCTCATTTATTTAATAAAGCAAACGCCAGCTGGAGACATCATAAGATGTCTGAAGCTAATCCTGCAAGTTCCTTTCAGTTTTGCAGTTGATTTTCTTCTGCCTGGTACTCAATAATACAGATGGATTATTGTTTTGTAGTTTTGCTTCTCTTCCCTCTGAATCCAGAGCAAAGTGCATCACCATTTGTTTACAGCCCAGCTGTGCTCCTATAAATCCACTCCTCAGATAGGCGTTAGCCAGAAGACACCCGGAGTCTTACAGCAGAGGGATACTAAATCAAAAACCTATGTCCTAGTTCAGCAAAGCACTTTCTTAAACAATGTGAAGCCAGTAAGATTATAACCTCACTGCAAAGGGCTGTAAATACTTATTTGCTTCCCATAAAATTCAATCTGCTTTGGATCTAGTCCTAGACATTTGCTGGAAAGTGTGATTAAATAAAATGAGAGAAAAGAAAGGCCAATAATCTCTTGATTTCTAAGAAATCACTGGTTGTTACATCTGTCCCATCAAATACTTGAGCAGCAGTCACAGGGGGACCACACATCACACACAGATTTCTAGCCCATGAGTTTTAAGTGTAAGTATTTACTCTATTTTGCTTTTCTCTTAGAATTATTATTTTAGTTATGCAGACAAGGTAATAACCTCAACTTCACAGGTATTGGCATCTGTAACTTATACACACTGTGACTCAAAGTTTTGAACTGTTACACAGTGAACCCAGAAATTTCAGGTGGCTAAATTAAAAAAAAAAAGGAAGTGGGCTCTGGTAAACAATTGAAATAACCTCCTATAACAGCTGTGTATTAGCACTCAATTCCTTTGTGCACAGCTTTTGGGAAATATTTCACAAAATGTTTTTCATTTTATACAATGCATATTTGAAGGCATGTATGGGATACAGCACTTGATACATCACATGTGTTTCTAACAGGCTGCGGTAGAGATCAATTTTGATACAGATAAGAGATGTTACAATAAGACAACTGAGCAAACAGGTTTGCTGGCTGGCTGAATGGTGAGGGAATTCATTCAGAGAGACTCATGTTCACTTACAAATGTCCCATGTTACCTTGGGCAAGCTAAATGCAGCTCCCTACTGAAGTACTCCAAAACTAAATGTAAATTATGACAACATGATGCCCCATGACTGCACTATCCTTTCTTGAATGCATATCAGTGATTCAGAAACTGCCCTCCATAACTGATAAGAAATGGAACAGAGTTCAAAAGTGTTTGATGTAATGCAGCAGTGTGTTAGGGATCCAAAAGCCTGAATGAATCTTATTAACAAAAAGCAGAAACTGAATGATACATGCCTTGAAAGACCCAAGAATCAGGAATAAGAAATAAGCCACAAATATTTCTCTCAGTCACATTGTTTTCTTTTCTTTTTTTTTTTTTCCCCAAGTCTTGATGTTCAAATTCAATAGTTCCTATATTTTGCCACAATCTGGAAACCACAACTGGGGATTATGTCTCTAACCACAGCCCCACTGGATTGAAAAATTAATCTGTGACTCCATTTTAGGCTCAAGTTGGAGAAAATTCTACATAAGTGATGCATTCTAGCTAATTAAGATGCTTCTTAATTTGCAGAGCAATAAAGAAGTACCTTTACAAGTTCTAGTATAATTTCCTTCACCTCTCATTTGTCAGGTGGATTAACAAACATGTATAGAGATGCTCTTCCTAAATAATAAGCTCTGAGATCTACTCTCTCATGTACAGGTATCTCAAGGCATTCCCTCTGTTTCTACCTGGATTTTCTATTGGGGAAAATTATAAGGATTTTGGCTGTTGCCCTGTGATTTCTGAAAGTCCAGGAGCTGGCTCAGAGCTTCAGTCTCACATGATGAGTTAGTCTGCAAGAGGACAGTAAATCCAATGCATCCCAAATATGATCAGCCTCTGCATATGCACAGACTATATGCAAAGGAGATGCTGGATGCCTAGAAGACCCAGATATATGGCCCATCTCATCCAGAGTGGAGATGAGGAATATCTACAATGCACAAAGTTTGTCCAGATGGTCCAGTCACCATGCTCACCACAGATCTGGAAACTCTCACATACTTGCAGCTCCTCAGCTCAAGCCCTCAGCCTCACCTCTCCTAGCAGCATTCTTCTGCCTGGATAGGAAAATGCAATGCTGCCCCAAAGTAAAGGCTGAAGCCACTTTTCAAGAGACATAAAGCACTTTCCAAAGTATAAAATTACTACAAATCTGAAAGAAAAGAGACTCACAGGACTTCAAGCCAATTTGGTTTGGGCCAAATCAGGGTTGACTGCAATCAGTTCAGAGCTTGAGAAAAATTTTCCAGCACTAGGAAAATTAAAACCAGTGATGAACTGACCAGGCGACTCTTTTATCAACAAGTTTATGACTCCTGCAAGCACACTTGATACAATACTGCAGTTCAGAGATTACATTATGATGATGCCAATCAAAGACATTGAGAAAGACTCGAGAACAGTTCCAGCTGTTCACTGTGTCCTAGCAGATCTGTAGCCACGTTCACCAGTGCTCTTCCCTGCTCCAACACAGTGCAATATTTAAGGTCCTGTGAGATGTTATAGTTCTTCTCTGACAAAAAACAAAACCCAAAAAGTTAAAAGCATCTACTTCACTGAATTTGCTATTTCTCAGGAAATATTAATTGAAAACTTCTTGCTCTGTGTTACAAATTGCAGCACAAATATTATGATTCCGTAAGTCAAACAAGATTAATATCCCTCTTTCCCTGCAGGAAATCCTAATAAATGCTACAAGGGTTTCCAGCTTTTCAGGAAGTGAAACTGCTGGACTCTCATACTCTTTTATATTTGGCTTCAGTGGGAAACTCATTTTGCAACTCCATCAAATACCAGTTACATTCCTACAAGGAAAACAGTCCAGCTGCCAGTCAATAGACATTCGACCTTGCAGAGAAACCTGAAAGGCACTTGTACAAAACAACAAGATCTGGTTACAGTTGCACTCTCACTGCCAATTCCATTAAAGCTTATCTTTAAAATGTAATGAGCTTTTTAAAAGTGGCCAACGCCAAAACCATTTTACAGCAGCAGCCAGAGCCTTGCTGCTGCTTTCCAGCGCCTTCCCATCACTTTTTTCTATTTATATGAGAAATTACTTTGTTATCTCATAACTCCAAATACAGTTAACATGCTAAATACAAAACAATTACTTGCCTCTAGGGAGAGTGGCCCAGTTTCAGCAAGCATGAGTCATTCTGCTTTCATAAACCCACCCCATTACCCTTGACCAGCGGACATTTGGAAGGTCACAGTTCAAAGGCACTTTCGTAAATTTTATTAAGCTACAAGAACTCTGCAGGGCAGCTTCAAGCTCTTCTAGGCATCTCACTTAGTGCTGTTGTTTTTCTTCCAGCAGCTCTTGTGAAGAAGTCCAGATCTTCTTGCCTAAACGCCAGAGGACAACTTCTGGCTTTGGAAAGGCATCACTGAGTGGGTCACTCCAAAGCTCTTATGGAAGATGAATGCGTTTAGGCACACAACAGTAAAATAGAGAGTACTAACAAGTACTTTTGCTTTTTGGGACACACAACTGTGGGAGCAGCTGAAGCCTTCAGGGGATTCTCTATCAGTAGAAATTGATATTATTGATAAATTCCATTTTTGCTTTGAGACCTTGGCTTAAATAATCAGTAAGCACAATTTTTCACATACGCTTTCATTTTAATTACCATTTATTAAGAGAGCAAGATGATGAAATTTCACACTAGACTACCTTTAACCTTAACATTTTGTCATGAAAATGACCTTGTATCTTGAATGGTGCAGCTGCTTACTCCTAAATTGAAAAAAAGGCTCAATCTAAAGTTGACTAGAGTTAACAGAAACCCTTCCAATGACTTAAGCCTATGCTGCCCCTTAGAAACCAAAGAGCAATGCTCAGGCAGGGCTCTGTGCTGTTGCAAGCATTTTTTTCCCCCTAGACATAAGCCAGTAAAAGCTGCTGGCATCAGCACATGGAGTGAAAGGCATGTTCCACATCTCCTTCAAATAAATACTTCTGCACATCACAACCTGGGCAAGTTACCAAACCTAAGAGGAATCTGCTGCATGTGTGCAAATGAGCAACAAGTCACAGCGGTATGTGCACTGAAAATCCTCACAACTTGAGACAAAAAAAATTCTTTTATTTTACCTTAACCTTTGAACAACTATTTCTGTGTAATTTACTGGACAAGCTCGTGAGACACCAATGGCAGCCAATCCACTAGTGACTATAAAGTAGCAGAAACTGCAGAACAAGCCTCTCTACATTAAGACCAGCAGTAAATTCCACTTGAAAAGTTTTCTTTAGAGTCACCTACCTGGAGCACATGGTCACATCTATCATTGCTTTTCATGGCTTTCACACATCAAGCCAATGTATCTGCCAGGCACTAGGGGAAAAGAGAAGTTTTCAATTCTTCTTCCCAATATCCTCATCACTTCAAGTACTTTGGGATCCTCCCCCACAAACTCTGTGTGTCTTGCCCGGAAAACACCCAAACTGCTAGACTGTTTAAGTACAAGTGTCTTTCACACTTCTGCAACCATTGCACAACACTTTTCCCTAAGAGTAGTGTCTGCTGGAATTCAGACTTTATGCACACTGCACTACTGCAAATGACTTTCTCTTGCAGCAGTCTTTCGCTAAATTTTAAAGAGGTTCTGTCATAAAAAAATAAAATCTAAAAAAACAGGAGATACAATTTTTAGATTTTTTTTCTTCCCCAGTAGTCAGATTGAGCACTGCAGCAAATAATTTTTGTTACTTTTCTCATTTTATGGCTAGACCTAGAAACCTTCATACAGTATTGAGGGAAAGAAGGGTCTTGACCTTCCGATAATTTTGATCAAGGAACCTAATTTACAGAGGCAGTTGTTTTATCACAGAAATTAGCTACAGACACAAATGACAACATGAAGACATCTAATTCCCCATGAGGTAGGAAATGGCTAAAAGGGAGAAGTTTCTGGCTTGGGGCGGGGTGGGTGGCGGGGGGGGAATATGTTTGGGATTCCTTGTCGGATTTCTTTGTTTGTTTGTTGGACCAACTAATCTAGCTGGGGATAAGAAAAACTGAGTTGATAAAAGAAGGGCTATGAACATGAAAATCCCTGAACTGACTTCTCCCCTTCTCCCCCCCCACCTCCTCCCCCCCAAATCTTTTGGCACAATAAAACAGATTATCTCTTGCTCCCTGCTTACACACTTAGACCATCTTAGACAACAGAAACCCTTAGTAATCTGGACACTTTAAAAAATGACAGGATTTGGCAGTTTAATCCATTCTCTCGCTTGCAAATAATCACAGCTAAAATCACCTGCAGGTTTAATATCAAACCATTCAAATGAAGATTAAACAGAATTTAAGTTTCCATAATGAATTTAACACTAGGCAAAGTGACAAATCTATTAGCCCAGCCAAAGAGAAAAAGTTCAAGACATCTTGTCCAGGAGAACATAACACTGTTGTTTTTGAAATAACCAATTTCTTCCAATCTTTAGAAACACAATAAAGTCTTAACTACATGTTTTATGAGGCTGAACACAGCTAATCCATATGGACCTACTATAAAACAGATGTACCACTTTTTAAGATAGACATACAGAATTCTCTAAGGTGTGGAGCTAATCTTTTTTTATATATAAAACAGAGACATTTTCTGAAAATCTGTTTCAGTTCTGTGGTTCCACATGTTGAAAAAGGTTACATGTGCAACCGAGAGCTGCAAAGTAGAAAATGTTGATATGCAGAGAACTTTTGCATTGGCCTTATTTTCTTTGTCAGAAACATAGTCTGCTCAATTCCTGTCTTAGTTTTGTGTTTGGCAGCTGCAGAACTATAAAAAGCTTTGCTCTTTAAAACATTTTTAGAAGAATGATATTGTATTAGGGTGACAATACGGAAGTCATTTATCAAAATGTCACATTGTCTGGGGAGATAGATAGCAAGTGTCACCCCTGGGCCTCAAACAGAAGGTTAAAAAATTAAAAACATGCCCATCATCTCTACTAGAGCACACTATAAACTGAAAGTAGTCAAGTTTGCTGTTGTGCTAAGCCTTCTGTTGAAAGAGAGAGAATTTCAACAGTGTTTATTCTCTCCCAAGCACCAAGGCCTGTCTGACCTGCTCACAACAGCTCTAAAGCTAAGTCTGTCCCAAAAGAATTTACTTGGGTGAGCGCTACAGTAGGCTGTTCAAGGTTTGGTAGCAGGTCTGTATGTCAGTGAGAAAAAGACAGAAAAATAAGTAACAGAGGAAAAGAAAGAGACAAAGCAAAACCCAAGCCAACAAACAAAAAAAACCCCAACAAAATTGGACAATCTATAGAACTACATGTCATTTAATCAGAGAGAGGTACAGGCAAGGCTTCTCCTGTGCAGGGCAGCATCCAGCTTTCAGCTACTGCAGGCATGTGCATTGGCAGCTCTCCTATCAAGCTCGAGGCCCAAACTCTGCAAGGGGCTCAGTGCTAGAAATGCCAGACTGCTGCCTGTATGGGGGCACGTGGTGGCAGAGGCTCTCTTTGAAGTGAAGAATGAAGAAAACACCTAAAGTACAGGAGAGCTGTCAAAAGGTATGTTTGCACAGTATCTCCCATCAGCCAGGCAAGTGAGGTGGGGCAGGAAGGTAGATCAACATCATTTAGAGCAAGTCAGAGAAAGAAAACTATCGCAAAGCCCTGGAGGAGCCTAAATACTACAAAAACTCATAACTGTCCCACCTTCAGCAAGGGGTACCAAGAGAGAACAGTTATTCATTAAAGAACAACCTTTCCTTTCTCAGCTCTGAATGAAGGTCAGTAACAGCTGACCAGCATGTTCTTCTGGGTGTGGCTGCTGCAGAAGCTAAAGAGCAATTCAATTTACATTCTCTTAATCCAAAATCAAGTCAAATGGAATTAGCTCTAGGTCCAGTTTTGTTTAGCAAATGCCAGATCTAACACACCATAACCAAAAATTCAGGGGTCACAATCTGCCACACAGCACTACAGAGCTTCCAGCCCCATCTCTAGCAGGTACCTTACTGCATGTCCAATCCATCTGAAACCAAAACTGAGCCACAGACTATAGCTCTTCACTTCATCTTGGGGTTCAGCAGTGCTTTTCAGCACCTCCAGCTGAATCATCACTAATTCTGAGGAGCACAAATGACTCATCTCAACGCAGACCAGTGCACAGTCTCTAACATCAGTGACGTCACGTCGTGCTACTTACGTGGGGCAAAGCTTGGAGTCTGCCAAGGTCAGTGGGGTACAGACCGTTTACCCCACAGATAACATGCTCAGTCTTCCTGCCAACATCTACAGTTCTTCCAAAGTAATCAACTAGTAGTTTACCCCACATTTTACTAGATGCAAGGAATAGAAATGTGAACAAGCTGTAATATTCAGCACTAAATCCATTCTAACTGCAACAATATCAATTTTCACACTCTTCACCAATGAGTTTGTGTTACCTATGTGCAAATTTTATTCAAGTGCCAGAAAAGCTTAGTCCATCCTATGAAACCAGAGCCACATGCCTGATGTCAGGATTAAGTCTTCTCCAAAAGAAAGGGCATGATAAAAAGAAAGCAACATAAGCAGCTGCCAAACTGATGAATTTCCTCAACTTAAAGGCAATTCTAATGGTATTTTTACAACATTTTCAGAAAACAGAAAGAAGCATTTTGTTCCAAAACCAATTTATTTTTATTAAAATCTTATACTGAGTGCAAGCATAAACTCAGCACTTATAAAAGCTGTCCAACCAATGCTTCCAAGACTTCTCAATCACATTTATAAGGGTGAAAGGGAAAACAAGAACCAATATATTGCTGGGCTAGTACAGCACAGAGGCAGGGTCTGCATCTTACCCTCACAGCAACAGACATCCTATGCACTTCCAAGCTTTTCCATGGGAGGTCTACTCCCAAAGCATTAGTAGCATCCCAAAGGGGAGAGCAACAGTGTTGGCAAGAGGTTATGCAGACAGACAGGAAGGCAGATGGTCTCCTGGTTTGGCTATGACAAGGGAGAGGAACTGGAATCCAGGCTGGGGGAGCAAAGGGACTTTGGCAGGCTGCTGCTAATACCAGAAGCACCAACAGATTTAGTCTGGGCTCAGTCTGCTGACCACACCATAACAACAAGTTCTTTGGCATCAAAACATTAGGAAATGTCCTTGCCAAAAGACAGTTTGGACTCAGAAAAATATATGATTGACACTAACACCAAGCAAACAAAAATGAAAGTTCACATGTCAGGATGATGGCCAAAACAAATCTGAGCAATCATATTTCCAGAACACCATCACATTTGCCAAAATATTTGGCCAAAGCTCATCTCCTTGAAATTTGTTTCCACTGAAGTCATGGGGGATACATACACCTTGGCTTGACTAATGAAGTGCTAACATGAAAAGAGCCTCTCTGTTCTGGGCACCATTGAAGGATCATCCCAATGCACAGTGCTCTAGCTCACTCACATTTCAACTCTAGAGTATTTAGAACCTGATTTGACAAAAAGCCTTCTCTCAGCTATAGTTTCACTTGGGTCTAAAACCGCAGGGTTTGGCCATGAAAGTGTCTTATTTGATATCTCTAGAAACACAATAGTACCATGAAGTCAGTTCATGTACATGAGCATCCTGTCTCCAGCAGCAGCCACAAGCCTTAGGAAGAGTAAATAATACAGGTTAATAGGATACTCTTCCACTGCACTCTCCCATCCTTTCATCATTTTCAGTGTGGGGACTTTCTAAGCCAGGTGTTTTTTTAGTGCAGTTAGTAATTCCCAGTGTATTTCTTTTCCCTAAATTGACTTGTTCAGTCTAAAATTTGTCCCCTGAAACTTGCTCAAATACTTATGGGCTCCTGAAAAAATATGAGGGGAACTTCTAAACTCTGTCCACCTCATACTCTTCCTTTGCAAAACACGAACAGATGGCAAGTTAACAAATGCTGGAAGGCACACACTTAAGGCCCTGTGCATCACCCAGTAGTTACGTGTCTATCCAGACCTAAAGCTAGCCAAGTGAAAACTCCAGCTGCAAGAAGAACTCCAGTTGTAAATCCACAACCTTGTGGATTTAGAGAGATTCACTACTTTGAAAACAGAATCCTGCCTCGATTTGATCTTGCCACCTGCCATTTCAGACACACTGCTCTTGTGCTGATTACTAATTTTCTTTAGATCCAATCATTTTACAAATCCACCTAATTTTAGCTCTGCTTCACCACAGCTGCCAATTGCAGCCATGTGCAAGATCATACAGTTTGTTTCTCAGCAGCAGTGGCAAATTACTGACACTATTCAAAGAACCCTCAGTTAGCTCAATTTCAATCCCTGCAAAGCTGAAGGACAAACAACCTTTCTGCATTTTAATCAATGTATACAGCAGTACATTCCAAAAATGCTGCAGAAACCTACAGCAATTCTTTAAGGTTTCATTCTTACTGATCCAGACTAGTAATTTTGTTTTGTTGGTTGGTTTTTTGGTTTTGGTTTTTTTGGTTTTTTTTTTGGTAATTCATTACGATATTCCATGAAAAACAATGGAGAGCATGCATGCACATCAGAAGAGTAGAGAGTATTATCCAGATGTACTCAGAGACCACAAAGTCAGATCCCTGCGCTGCACTTGCAGGAAAGTTTAATGGATTATCTCAACCCTTCAAATAGGGCAATATCCTGCCACTCTGAAAACAAACTGTGACCTGCAGTGCTGCATCTGCTTACGATGGCAGATCTCCAAGCAGGCATGATTTATCTCAAAAGAGGGCTTCCAGAAAAATGCAAGAAGTGTCATCAACCTTCCAGTCAGATGTCATCTACAAAGTTACAGTCAATTTTGGACATGACAAGATTTTTGAGTCCCTGAAGGAGTGTGGTCAAAATGGGAATTGTCCAGCTCAGCCTGTTTGTTAAAATACAGAAAAGGCATATGACGGAGTCCCTGGAAAAACTGGGAATCATGAGAGGCACATCTGAGATGAGCAGAACGGCATAAATCTTAAGAACTGACAGCGGTGTTAGAGGGAACACAACATGGCCTTGACCACACCAAACACAAGGCAGCTTTGATAAGTAAGGTAGTGGGTAAGGGAAGTCCCATCTTTCCTCCCAGGGTCTGAGCATCGAATTAGCTTTTCACAAGGCTGAGGCCCCAGAGTAGAACAGACTCATTTCTCAGCAAGTCCAGTTTTCATTGGATCACCACAGAACACTGTTACCTGTGCTCTGTGGTTATCTGACATTCCTAACACTTCTAGGTTTTCTAATTTTGCAGCGTTCAAAGTCTGGAAAAGAACTACTTCATAAAGCACTTCATAAAAATGTGACAAGTTTTTCACCCTCCTATTATTTCTGAGACTCTTCAGTCAACTAAAAACAACTGCTATTGCCTTTTAAAACTGCAAGTACCTGTTAGAAGAATGCTGATGTTTCCCAAGTCCCACCCTTGGATTAAACATGGGCTGTCACACTTCACAACACAAGGAAGAACAGTATCTGAATTGTGCAGTAGTAACAAATGTAGTACATAGTAAGCAAAGACCAAAGGAAAGAAACAACTGCAAATTTAATAAATCAGTAACTAGTTTTTGGATTTATTTTTCTTCTTCTTCTCAGGCAGCTTTGGAAACCAGGGGAACTTCTCAGAGGACAGCCTGCTTTTATTTCTACTAATATTTAGGACATTACAGGGGACCTGTCAGCAGCAGATTTTGAGTCTACTTCTTCTTCAACCTATTAAGCAAGCAAAGCCTTGGATAGATAACCTCAGACTGTAAATCTGTCTGCAATTCTGCTGAAGGGACAGTGTTCTTCATTGAATAAATACCACACACTTCACAGCTTTAGACTGACAGCCTTAACTTCATCCAAAAGCTATAAAACAGCCAGGGTATTGACTAAAGCAGCAAAACACTTGTTGCCTGAAGTCTCACTTCTGAAAATATTTTTCAGAGGTTCTTGGAGAGATGTAAGGAATATTCCCTGCAGAGCTGCTTTCAATCAGTTGAAAATTTAGATTAAAGTGAAATCTGCTGCGGAAAAACATCAATGACCCCCTGCCCGCATTTAGTTACCAAAGGGGTAAACAGCAATTGCTATGTGAGGAGAGTACAACAGCTGAAAACCTACCAAATTTAGGGATCTCTGATTTGGACTTACCCCACTGCAGCACAGCAGACCAAAGGGCTATCAATCCCCTGCTGACAACACACGAACTGCCTGAAACACACCATTTCAGCTGAACACAGGTAAGTCTTCAGAGGCTACGACGAACTGTTAAGAGCCACAGAGGAACTGGAGTCTCTTTAGAAAAGTCTGGAAGGAGGTGTTGAGTGTTTAGTAATGACTGGTTACCTAGGTGCATACACAGGCAACCCATATCTCTTACCACAGATGTTAGCCATCTCTGTCTTCACTTGGATGCTCTGCAGATGATTATATCAGTGACTGTAAGGTCTGCACTGACTGAGGAACATAACAAACCGCAAACACCCAGGCTGGAGACCAGCTGGGAGACTTCCCATGGCCAATTAAACATGGCACACTATAGTACATTTTTCCTCTAACAGAAACCGTTTTCGACCCTTCTCTCCACATGGACAAAAATTCCATTTAGATGTCAAGAAAAATAGTTTATTTCACTGTGAGGTGGGAAAACACTTTAGAAAAACCTCAGTTCTGAAAATTATGAAAGAGGACTTTCAAAATCTGCTTCTGCGTCAGCCAGACCTATTTAAAATAGGTGATAGATTCAACTGTTTGTGTTTTATTATTGCACTACACTGAGGAAAGGTCAAAGTATTAATTTTTCAGTTCAAATCAATATATGCAAGAAAACTAGAAACATTAGCTATGTCACTCTTTGTAACTATCATGAAGCACCCATCAAAACCTCTTAATGCTGAAAAAATTGCTGTTATTTATGACACAGCTGGCAGTCCCTCTTCTCTTCAGCCTTACAGACAGGCACTGTATAATGATTCAAACCGGACTGCCTACAAAGTTGTTGCATATTCAGTAATATCCAGTGTCATCGCATGCCTCGGTCCTTTGGGATTCATCCCTGTGGATGCTGAAATGGTACCAAAAGATGCAGCCCAATGTACAGCACCCTACACAAAGTAAAAGTGGTCATCCAAAGGGTCTCCAGTCTGGAAGACAACATAGGAGGCTCATGTACTGGATAACTGCATATGAAGCATATGACAAAGAGTCACAGCCCAATCAATCAATTTCAATACCATGTTTAATATCTGCTCATTTTTGATAATTAATGCACTTGTAGTTATTTCTAGTAACATTAACACAAGAAAGTAGAACCCAGCATTCTTGAGTCTGACATATTTGATCCCAAAATTGGCACCCAGATTATTTTTTTCCCTTCAAAGGAGGGAAAGGGATAGAAAAGCAGTGTAGAGTTAAGTTATGGGGTCTCACTTTACATGCTTTGTAGACTTTGGAGGAAGTTTTCAGCAAAATCATTAATTTTTATTTTTATTATTATAACCGTGTTGTTAATGTTTCCACAGTATTGAGAACAAACACATCTTCAGTCCAGCGAGAAGCTGCCTTGGTAGTGGAGCACGCACTGCTATGCATATGCTCTGAAAGGAAGACTTAAGAGCAACCACACATGCTTGTTTTAACATGAAGGTGTAAATGGTCCGTTTCACTGCAACATGTGCCAAACAATACATATATATATATATATATATATATAACCCACGTTATTTATATATAAAAATAACCCAGGTTTTGGCATTGGATTTTGAGGAGAAGCCGTGTTTTCTCCATACCAGTTTTTTGTGCTTTCAAGCAAACAGCTTCAGTTCCCAGGCAAAGGCACTTCTGCCCTGCCCAGACTCTCTCAGTGTCACTGCGGCAGCAGGACAGCGGTCAGAGGGGAGGCAGGTGCCCGACTCCACAGGAGGCTGCGGAACCGCGCCAGCAGCTGAACACCCATCACACATCCCGTGCTCTGTTCAGGTAAACCTACGGCCGCGCCCCCTCCCCGGCATTTCAGCCCTTTGGGAGCGGAGCCGCTCCCTGGGGACGGTCACGGGTGACACTGCCACGGCGCCCGCAAACCGGGACACCTGCGATCCAGGCCCTTCCCCACGCCCGCTGCCCTCCCCGTGGCCAGGGCCGCGCAAGACCCTGGAACACCCCCGCCAAAGGTACCCACCTTGTTGAGGTGAGGGTTCCTGGTGATGTCGTAGCCTCGCTTCTTGACGGCCAGGGCGCGGCCGGGGCCGGCCGGGGTGCTGCTCCCTGCCTGGCAGCTGCGGACCCGGGTGACGGCGAGCAGGAGCGGCCCCCGGCCGGCCCCCACCATCCGCAGCAGGCGGCGGACGCAGACCCCGCCGCACACCGGCACCATCGTCCCGCTGGTCCTGCGAGAGGGAGCCCGGCGGGGCTGGGCGGGCCCGGCCCGGCCCAGGCGTGCCCTGCCCAGGTGAGCCCGGCGCGGTGCACCCGCCGAAGCGAAAGGAAACCCAGGAAGCAGATCCCGCCGCAACCCCGCCGCGGCCGCCCCTCCGTTACCTGTTAAGGATCAGCCGGCGGCGCAGGGGAGGGGGAACCGGCCCGGGCCCGCCCCCGCCGGGGACAGCGGCCCGCCCGCCCCGGGACCCGGCGGCCGTGCGGCGGGAGCGGGGCTGCCCGGCCGCGGCATCGCGGTCCTCGCCCCCCCTGTATCCGCACTGTCGCCATGAGCCGCGATAAAGGGCTCTCTTCGGGGGAGAAGAGCCCCGGCCCCGCGGCGGGTGGGCGCTGCAGCGCCTGGGGACCCTGGACAAGGACACGGGACCCCAGCGGGACACGGGGCAGGGCAGGGGAGCAGAGCTGCTCGGAGGAGTTAGTGCTTAAGGAGCATCTTCGAAGAACTTTTCAGTCCAGGAGTATGGATAGCTGTAGTTTGTTAGGCATTTCAAGCCACATATAATCCATGAATTCTCTATGTGAAATTTATATACAATGTATATTATACATATAATGTACATACTAATGTATGTAGTTATATAATATATATAAACTATATTTCTTTATATTGTAATTATGTATTTACTGAAGAAGGCAGGTCCCCGCATCTTTTTTTTTTTTCTTCTCAATAAATGAGCTCTTTTATCCTTTAAAATGGTGAAAACATCACCACTACTATCACCACTACCACTTCTATAAAAAAAACAGTGCCCTGATCACTGCCACAAAAGAGCAGAAGGTTCACGTTCAATTTCATCTTCAAAAGATCACTGCTCCTGTACCTGCACCCCCATCATGAAGGTCAGGTCTGTTTTGCTAGAGGGATGCTCTCCAGCTTCTCCTTTCATTAGTGTTGCTGTCTGCAGGTGTATTTTTTAATATGCTTTAATATATTTGTAGATAAATGATACAATCCATGCAGAAAAAAATAGATTGCAGAGCAAAAGATGATGACTAGATGGAAATGATTGTTTTTCCTTGCCTTGCCTCTAAGCACTCAATAGAATAGGATACACTGTTGCAGTTCAATTCCACAACCTTCTGATTTCTCCCTAAAGAGTACATGGCTTCATGCATTGTTTTCGGTGTGCTCAGGATATTTACACTTCTGCTGTAAGCAATTACTATATTCAAACCTCATACTTGAGGACTGTGACAACTTAATAACTACTAAAACGAGAGGGGGGAAAAACTCCTGTAAGTGAGGTAGTTTGTCTGGTCTTTGGGTCTTTCCCTGAAAAATTGGTTATAAATGGAGACACACTCCTGGGGAGACCCAGACAGTAGAGAAAAGGAATATGTTCATCACTGAGGCCAGATTATGATCAGGGTGATTGTTAGTGCATAGAAGACACAAGAAGAAGTATACCACTATTCTTTCTCTTTTTTTTTGTGTAGCTATAAACTGGAAAAATCTTGAGATTTTGATTTCCTGAGGAACAGTTTGCATAAAAGCCACGTCAATATCATGCCAGCTTGTCAAAGCTTTCCTCATCCCACCAGCCAGTTGGAGCACCAGCCACCATGTTGGTACTCTGAGGTCTTCATGGCCTCCTCTGGACTTGCTCCAACAGGTCCACATCCTTCTTATGTTGGGGGCCTAGAACTGGATGCAGCGCTCTGGGTGGGGTCTCATGAGAGTGGAGTAAAGGGGGAGAATCACCTCCCCTGACTGCTGGTCACACTGCTTCTGATGCAGCCCAGGAATGCAGGCAGGGGAGTGGAGAAATCATTTGCCTCGGGCTACACAGCAGGTCAAATGGCAAAGGTGGGGATTCCTACACAGCCCTTCTGCAATCGATTGGCAAAAAGTGCAAGATGAGGAGTAAAGGGAGTGCTTTATCTGTAGTGTCTCATTTCTAGATGGGCTGCAGAAATGGCTGCAAATATGATCTCCCATTATTGACTGCTGAGGTTATAGGACAGAGTTATTTTTAACAAGTGCACAGGATTTGAAGCATTTTTAGCTCATGCACACACTGCCGCAGGAAGATATGTTCACGTATATATGCTATTGTTACTGTGTGGACTCTTTCACATACTTCATTTCCTTAATTTTAAAATTCTACCTGATGTGCTTCTCAGAGCAGGGATGTATTATATATTTTGAAGTGTAAAAATAAATTTTTCTCTGCAGCCACAAATTGTCTCCCTACTTTTGCGCAGCCACTGAATAGTGCCTTGCAGGGGCCATCTCATCTTTTACCTCCTATTGGCTGACAGTAGCCATCAAACCGACTTTTTCATCTCTGTGAGAAATAAATTACAAATGCTGGGCCTCTAAAATTTACCTGGCACTGCAAAATAAAGCTTGAATCTGATTTAGATTCATTATCTCCAAGCTGCAGAGTGCTTGCTGTCAGATGCACATGAATGTACTTTGTCCAATGTGCAAACCTCTCTTGAATGCAAATTGGATAAAAGAGATAGTCGAATCCTTGATTAAAAAACTAGAAAGAACATTACAGAAGAAGCCATAAAAGCAATGAAATGAACACTTATATTCATCATTGAGGTCTTAGGATTTTATTTAAGCTATCTTTCAGCAGCAGGAAGGAAACAATGCTTTGTGGAGTGGGATTCCATATACACTTGGGGATTTGAGAGTTGCTACAAAAAGCAATTGAAATTACAAAGCCTGCTAGAAGACCCAATTTATACCTCCAGTAATTTAAGAAACCTCTTTGTGCCATGGCCTTGCATTTAACAGTTTGGCATCTAAGAGAATGCCAATGAAATACTCTTTAAACTTACCAGAGAATGAATCTCTGACATATAAAGTAGAATTGTATAGTGTCTATTCTTCTACGGCATTATCTTTCCTCTCACGAAATGAATTGAGCTGCAGTTATAAACTTTCATTGTAGTGATTTTCAAATCAGATACCTTGAGAATTCCTGGCATTGTGCAGCCATGTATCCCCTGGTTTATTAGATTTTGCACAGACTATATACTATTCAGACTGTTAATTTAAATTCATTGTGACATGAGAAGCCTAACACAACAGGAGTTGTGAGTTTGAGTTGGGACCACTCTGTACAAAAATAGTGGCTAGAAAAACTATAGGTTTTTCTAGAGCCAACTGGATCACAGATAGAATCACGGAGTCATGTAGATTCGAAAAGACCTAAAATCATTGAGTCCAGTTTTATCCTAACACTGCCAAGTCCACCACTAAACCATGTCCCTACATACTACATCTATATGACTTTCAAATACCTACAGGGATGGTGAGTGAACCACTTCCCTGGGCAGCCTGTTCCAGTGCTTGATCACCTTTCAGTAGAGAAACTTTTCGTAGTTTCTAATCTGAACCTCCCCTGGTGCAACTTGAGGCCGTTTCCTCTGGTCGTGTCACTTGTTACTTGGTAGAAGAGACTGACCCCTACATCACTACACCCTCCTTTCAGGGAGGTGTAGAGAGTGAGAAGGTCCCCCCTGAGCCTCCTTTCCTTCAGGCTAAACACTCCCAGCTCCCTCAGCTGCTCCTCATCAGACCTGTGCTCCAGCCCCTTCCCCAGCTCCGTTGCCCTTCTCTGGACACGCTCCAGCCCCTCAATGTCCTTCTGGTAGTGAGGGGCCCAAAAGTGAACACAGGATTCGAGGTGTGGCCTCACCAGTGCCCAGTACAGGGGGACAGTCACTGCCCTGGTCCTGCTGGGATTTGAAGACACCCCAGGGATCATTGTGCCGACCTTCCCCAAGTGCAAGCAATTATATACTTGATGTTTAATCCACAAGGATTCACAAAAGTCTGTTTAGGATGCAGCAGCCCCAGAACCCTTCTGTTCACCTCTAACAAACACAAGACCCAAGGTTACAGATAGAATGCCACAGACGATTGCATGCTTCCATAAAATAGCAGATCCCTGCAATGAGAGATCAATCCTCTCTGGTCTTAAAAATCCTTATTCCTGCAGCCTGTCCCATGTAGTGAAGTTCAAAGGGGTTTTTTGTTAAAAATAAGTAGAGTTAATGCCACTATGCTAACTCCATATTTTTTCATACACATTACAGACGGAGGGACATGCAGAGGATTCTTGTTCATGGTCACAGACAGTGATGGAGCTGGGAACAGCATCCATACATCCTGGCTGTCATTCCCTTGCTTACTCTGTCTTCTATCACTAGGCTGCCTTTGTCACAATTTACTTCCTTGTCGTATGCTCTCATGTTGTTATTCTTCAGCCGTGAGAGACTGTTCTACACTGCCATCCAGACAAAAAACATCTGCAGTTATGCAATTAAGGCCTTAATCAGACTTCTGGACCTCTTTCCTGGCTTTAGCTAATTTTAAGGGATAACGATGATGGTTTATACTTACACCTCTTAAAATGAGATAAACACACTTCAGTCAATAAATTCTCCCTTCCTCTCTAATTCAAATGCTGTCTTGTTGTTGTTGTTTTACTCCCATCTTACTACATATGTCCTAAGCACTGCAGTAGCTCTGTAGTGCACAAGCATGATCCTCAGTGTCCAAAGTCTTGAAGAGAAATGGACAGAACAGCAACAATAATGCACTCATTAAACATCTCAATAGTGATATACAAGCATTTAATGTTGATTTATTTTAAAAATAATTTTTTCATAGGCATGGGCTTCAAGCTTCCTCCCATAGACGGTAGCATAGATTTTACAGCTGGCTTCAATAGGACTTAAATACTGCTATAGTCCAGCTATAAATTTTAGACATATTTTAAATTTAAAAATAGTTCCATATACAGTGCAAGAGTACATTTTTTCATCTAGCATAATACTATTTTGAATAATATCGTACATATCTAAACAGAAGGTTCTGAAGTCAAAAAAAGGGGTGAATAATCCTTTTCTTTAAGTCAGTTTGAGTCAGTTTGTTGTTTGAAGGAGCACAACTGATCTTCCAACTGGTAATGTGGCACAAGTCTGACCTGCACCATTATTTTTGCTAGAAAACTTTGAGCAATTGAAAGATTGAATTAACAGAATGGATTCACTAAAATGATGCCGAGTGAGACTTTGCAGCTTACCCAAAAAAAAAAAAAATTACACTATCCCGCAGTGGTAGGGAGGAGAGGAGAGATCCAGCAGGCAGGAATTGTGCAGCAAGATTGATTTATTTAATTATTTTACAAACTCTTTTATAGACTTTTTTCTTCGTGGTCTAACTGGTCAAAGGATCAGCGCACCCCATGGGGTGATTGGCTAAAATCCTAAAACATCCATTGTCAAAATATTTTTCTACTGTACTATAAACAAGGCTTTGCAAGGTCGCAGGTGTTCATAGTTTATAGAACTCTGCTGATATCTTCCGTGAGAGAGAGAAAAATATCTCACGGGACTGGAAAGAAGCAAGAGAAATTCTTGCTAGCAGCAATATTGTAGCCACAAAAAAAGTGTCCCAATAATATCTTGTGATATAAAAGGAGTCAAGGAGGTGATCAAAGACTCAGACACATGAACAGGAGCTGTTATACAAGTTACTGAGAGGTAAAATTACTGTGTCAGTGGGTCTGCCTATGTGCATCCTCACTCACTGCTGCTGTGAAGGCACTTCAGGGTGGGTTAGCTACAAGTGAAAGGGCACTACAGTGATCTGTGTTACCTTCAGCCTGACTGAGGCAAACACACAGACAGTTAAGGTGTTTCTGAATAGCTGACATTTGTCATGGTATGGGAACATGAACATGTAAAGCTGATATGCAGCAAGTTTAACAATTCATGGCCACCAAATTTTTAACAGTCCTCTCTGGCTTTAAAGTAATAAAATACTTATCTTCATACCACAGTTTGGTCAGAAAAGCTTTAAATAACAGTTTGCTACCAAAAAAAGTGAGCATAACGTTTCTGAACAATCTTTTAAAATTGTGCAGAGTTGCAATTAGTATTTGATCAATTCAGTAGTTTTATACTAATACAAAGGAAATATTTTTTTATGATGAGGCTGGTAAAACACAGGAACAGATTGCTGAGAGAAGTGGTGGATGCCCCATCCCTGTAAACATTCAAGGTCTGTTTGGACGTGGCTCTGAGCAGCCTGATCTAGTTGAAGATGTCCCTGATCACTGCAGGGGTGTTGCTACTAGATGGCTTTTAAAGATTCCTTCCTATTCAAACTGTTCTATCATTTTATAATTCATTTCAGGTCATGTTCTGACATTCCTAAGTCTTCTAGGGCAGTACGAGTCTGTATAATGAAAGGACAAAACAGTGTGAGAAGTTCTTTATCAGAGAGGATAGTTTTACATCATAAGTGTATTAATTGGCGTCTTTGACAATGGGATTTTAAAATGTTTTAATTGTATGTGTGAAAAGGCTAGGTTTAAAAATAGCTATTTTTGAACATTGCAAAATGAGGAAATAATAGCAGGGTGTGCATAAGTGAATATACTGAAAATTACTTCATAGCCAGGTAAACCTGGATATCATAAAAAAAAATATTGTGACGAAACCAGCATGCCTACATACAAAGCATTTCTTCACACATCTTCTACAACCAGACAGTTGTCATCCCTTCATTTTTTTAACCTCATTCCTAGAAGACAAGGCTTACTAATGTTAGGTGGAGCCCTCTCCAAGCGCTATATTTATATAATGTTTTTTATACTCATCCCTATCCCAAAGGATATCTTCTTCAGCGGGCAAATCTTCAATAAGAACTGTAGTAAGCATAAAGACTGGAAGAATTCATCTGTTGAAGATTTCTCAGGCTCTTAGAGAAACTGGGGCTGGTGTGGTACAAGATCCTCTTAGAAATCTGCTTTAACTTGACTGGCCTCTGTATAATTGTATTAGCTCTGCCATTAACAATCAGGTGCTATCAAGTGAAACTGCAACCATGGCCTGCTGGTGAAATCATCTCATTAGTGCTGTACCCGAAAGCGTGCCTCCTTTAAACTCTTTGGGAGAAGGAAGACACCAGCACAAAATTTCTGAGCGATAACCAGTTCACAGAAGGCAGCAGCCTCTCACTGACCTTTGCTGTGCATCCAGTTACGCATGACAGAGCTCTTCAGAGCTCTATTGATGAAATACAGGACTGATAAGCAAAGTAAACAGCTGAAAGTGAGAATAAGCTTGAAAGGTCAGCTGCAGAGCAGGTACAGATGTACTCAGCTGCTGGCATGCTCTCCTACCTAGAGCAGAGCTCTCAGTCTTGCTGCCATTTAAAAAAAATGTGTGTAAAGTCAGTTTTGCAGAGTCCTATGCAATTATAAAATAATATTTTTTTAAAAAGTGACAGGCTTCTAAATCACATGACATAAACCCATGTTATTTACATAAGAAAAGCAGAAATGTTTGCTGGTTTTCTCATTAAGTGCTTTTTCTTGGCAATACAAAGGTTTTCAAAATTTGTGTCTGTTCATCAAGTCTTCAATTAATTCTCTAACCTCCAAAACAATCTTCCAAAAAAGCCTTCGGGTCTGATTTTTAGGAGACTTTGAGTCTCTTATGCATCTTAAAATAAATCAGGGTTAACATTTTTGAAGTCAATGGGCCTATATTTTTCACTGATATAAATCAACATAGCTTTTTTTGACATTTCTCTTATTTCAACATTAGCAGAAGCTTAGCGGCCTTTTATCCCTGAACTTATCTCTTCATTCCAAACAAACAGCATTTCTCCCACGTCCTTGTAGTTGCAGAGACAAAAAAACCCAGAAAGTAGGAAATGAACAATTTAAAAGGCCATTTAATTAAAGTACAGAAAAACTTGCACTGCTGAAAGTCAACTAATCTAGATGGTTCACTGAGAAAAATCTCTCAGATACTCTGCTGAGAAGATATGACAGTTTGGGTAATACACTTTATTTCATGGAACCTGCATGCATGAGACAGCTGTAGAAAGGAATTTTAATCAGTGTATTCATTTTCTAATTAAAGCTGCTGCCCATCATTAAAAATAGTGGCCCTCCAAGATCCAGCTGAAGCCCAGCTTTGCACTGAAGCTGCTGGGAGCTGGGCAGACATGTGCTTCTGCTGACTGCTCTGAGAAATCAATTTCTGGCAAAGGAGGGGGACAGCAGCTGGCTCTGCTAATGTTGTAAACTTCTGCAGCACAAGTTGCCAGCCCTATGTGTCAGAGAGGCGTGTTGTTTTGGATTTGTTTTGTTTTTGTTTTTTGGTTTTTTTTTTTTTGAAGTGGAGGGAGAAGACAGCAATTATAACATTGAACCAGGCAGAAATGCATTTGGGTTGGGTTTTCTTTTGCAAATAGACATTCTTTAGGTCACAGTGGAGAATTTTGACATTGCAAAGGGGATGAACGAATTAGTAGGCAAAGTAAGAGTCTCTACTTGTAGCTGTAATGTGCAAATTCTGCCAGCACATCTGTACAGGCTACTGGATCCATGCAGAAGTCTAGGAGGCTTCAAAAAGCTTTTTAATGCATGGAAAATGCCACACGTGAAAGTCAATGCTTTATGAATTGCCATATAATACAAGGGGAAAACATAGATCATTGTAATGGCGAGCATAATTTATGCCATAATGAATCCTAAATGAAGAACTAATTTGTGTTACTTCTAAATTAAGAGGTAAGGATATAGCAAGCCACAGGCCCATCCCTAGGGAGCTCAGACTAACTCCACTAACCCTATTGGCATGTGCAACACTGATGAATAAGCTCATTCTCTAGGGCTGAGTGGAGACAATCCATCACTGACACAGAGAAATCTTCAAGCAGCAAAGACTGCAATGAGCCATTTATAAGTGAGGAGACACTTACCAGGAATCACAAAAGGCAATTTGATAGCAAAATAACTTCATGTCCAAAATTCCTATCAAGATCAATGTAAAACTCTACGTCTGTTTCCCAATGTCACTACAGACAGCAATGAAAGAACAGGAGGGGAGAAAGGTAGAGACATTCCAAGTTCAAAGTGCACACACAAATTATAGATAATCTCTAAAATCTGAAGACCTGCTAAAATCCAAGCATTTCCACAGGACGTATCATGCACCTAGCAGCAGTATGTGGGTGGACAGTATGCAGTAGTGGATATTTCACTGAAATGGAGCTGTGAATGTCAACATGGACAACTCCTAAGAACCCTCTCTTTTGTCACTACGGCAGACTATGTAAGAGTTCAGTGCAGTGAGCAGCTGAGGGTTAGTGGGACAGATCCTCAAAACTGAACCACCAGAATAATAAAGAGGAAATTGATACCATCTTTTTATCACAAGACAAACTATCACTTGCACAAGTGTCAAATTGCCAATGTAGTGTAATAAAAAATTTTATGACACAACAACATGAATGAAGGACCTTTGAAGCCCAAAATTGCATAAAATGCTCCTAAGACATTAGATGTTGCTTAACTGCTGAAAACAGGAGAGATAGTCTAAGACAGGTGAGCAGAGTCTAATCTTGAGCAAACAGAGAAAGATATCACCAGAGGCCACTTTCTCCCATCCTAAGATAAGCATCTAAGGGGCTGTGAATCACCGGCTGGGAAGTGCCTGACTCCTCTCATCCTAAAGAATGGAGGTGTATCTTCAAGCTGCTGTCTAATATTTAAACAGGCAAAACAAATTAGGATTGACCCTTAGAGACCACCAGTGATGAGCCCAGTTTATGTGCCTTGTTCACTACAGTTTATAAACTGAATTGCAGCAACAATTATTTTCCTCTCCCTGAAGCTGGCTGCCTCCCTTACTGTGTATTCACATCAGTATTCTCTGGGAAAAGCTAAGCTTTTCCTGCGGCAAGAGAAGGGTGTCTACCATCAGCTAACTCCTGATTAGGTGCTGTATATGTAACAGTGACATCTTGATAACTGAAGGATTAAATCTGAAAAAGAAGCTCTACGTGTGTGCAGGAAGGAGGGTGGAAGAGAAGACGAAATACAGAAGCAAAATTCCTTTGGAGTACTAAATGTGCTGGAGCCTCTGGTATGAGAGTCTGTGTACCAACAGCCATAACTAAAGTGCAGACATACCCTTGCAGCCTGCCAGGCTTCTCCCCCGTTCCAGCACAGGCAGATACAAGAGATCTCCCCCTTCCCACTCACATTCTCTAAAACCTGGATGCTTATTGACACTTGGCTGTATTTCAGAGCCTGTGTGAGTCACTGAGCAAGGGTTTATTACTCACTGCTGAGCAATGGCTCAGGAATTAGGAGCTCCGGGGTTCATGTGTCGGTGGTCACTGTGTATGTGATGTTAAATAGAGCAGGTTTGCCTGGGAACCCTCCGAGTCATCCCTGGGAACCCTCCAAATCATCCCTCTTTTCCTTTTATTTATTTATTTATTTATTTAGTCAGTATTCAACAGGGTTCAGGGACAGGGTGTTCCTGCATTCTGGGTTATTTTGTTACCCGAGGGTGAGCAAGAAGACAAACTGTGCAAGAAAATGGATATTATTCATTGTGGGAAAGTCAGCGTATACGGGGGGAAAAAAAAGTGTTCCACATTCTCTCCACATGATGAATTTAAGATTCATGTGGAGATAAACCAAAAATACCCATGAAACAGCTTTGGTTTTTGCATTTCATTTCCACAGGAGATTCCCGGAGTTGTTTGTTTGAAATAAACAACATAAAAGGAGACCCTCTGCCCACTCTCTGATGTGAAGCAATTAATGGCTGGATCAGCATTTCCACTCTTAATTCTGCTTTTCATATGGTTTGTTTTAAAAATTTGCTCCAGTCATGAACTTACCATGTAATAATACTTTGCATTTAGAAAAGTCTTTCATCTGAACAGCACAAAGTGCTTTGAAAATGTTAGTCAATTAAGATTCACAATAGCATGAGAAATACAGGCTTTTTTTTCCCAAGAGAAACTGAGGCATTCAGGGTGAGACACCCTGGTGACTTTTTGCATGGTGATATGACAGAGTATCAGAAACCCAGATATTTGTACATTAATTCTGATTATCACTTGAACCCATCACTGTTTTGATGTTCTACTTAAAACCAGCCTTTTTTATTTTCATACTGAGAAGAAATTTTAAACATTCATTAAATTTTTTCTCCATGGCTAGATGCAGGTTTAGGATATAAGATAATAATAAATAATAGAGTGTAAAAAATATCTTGTATGTATAATCCTCATGAATGATTGTAAGACTTTGTTGATGAAACAAGGAAGTCACCTGCTGTTGATCTGCAGTTGTCTTATGGGTGTCAAGCATCAACTATTAACAGCACACGACGTGCACTGCAGCAGAGCCTGCAACTGATAATGCAGATGGGAAGAGGAACTGTAAATCACACTTATCTGGGGCAGAATTGGCCCTTGGTCTCATGATCATTGAGAGTCTGGATGGGGTTAAGTCTAGGTAATTTAGGCAACTAATTTACACTCTAAATTTCCAAAACTGACTGTAACAGTTCTTGTCATTACAGGCTGGGTGCCCATTTCCAAAGGCACTGAAAATTTCCAATGGCATTTCCCTCTTTCCATTGACCATACAGACCATGGGGGTTCTGAGGTTCTGACTTTTAAAAGCTTACTTCTTATCTGGATACAATTCAGGGTACCACTCGATTGCTTCCATTAGGCAGATTGGATGCACGTCTCCGTATGATGTTCTGCTAAAATTGCAGTGGGATCTACAATGCCCAAGTGTCTCCCGCTGATTTCAGCACTCGCTGCAGCATTTAGGACTTGCTTAAGGATGTCTCACCCCAGTTTTTGGAGCTGATCTTCTCCATGAGAACTTGTAAGTTCACAATACAATACAGCCAAATTATATGTGAAAATCTTATTCTTACAGCACAAGAAGCAACTCTAAAAGTCTTTTATCTTTTTTTTTTTCTTGCTCATTTTGCTTAGGTAGAACAGCTGCTAAGATGTTTTGCAGTGTGGCAAAGAAGATTGCCCAACCATACCCTGCAGGATGTGGCACCCAGCCCAAGCCTGTGGGTGCTCTGTGTAATATGGGAATGACCTATAAAGAACCAAGTCAGAAATTACCCTTGTCCTTTACAACCTTGTTTCCTAACTTATGGAAGATTGCAGAAAGTGGTTGTATCATGCACTCAGGAGGAAGGGAGGGAAGAAAAGAAATTTTATAGGAGCCCACAGGATTACACAGCTCTGTTGAATGCTGAAACAAGTAGTTTCAAGTCAAGTAGTTACAAAAGAGTGAAGTATATGAAGGAGGCATAAAATCAATGAAAGGGAGATGAGATGCCTCTCCTGACCATCTGCCCAGCTGCAAGCTGGAAAAGCTTGGCATAAAAAGTAGTGGCAGGTGTCGGAAAAGCTGGCCGACAAACTGGAGGAACTGGAGCTGGAACTGGGCTATTGAGGACCTAATAATCTCCTGAGTCACAGAATTCACAAAATTAATGTGGACAGTGGTGCTCTGATATCCTACTTGGTTTCTGACATTCAGTTTGACCTCGATATCCTATTTTGGAACAAGACAATGCCATTACCTTAGCTGAGAAACAAGAGTCCAGGAAAGAAAACTCTAGTAGGCTCCATTTGAGGTACTGCAGAGAGAAGCATGCAGGGAGGAGGTAAGTCCTCATGAGTCCTGTTAACTCTATTTCTCTTTCTGAACGTGTTTTTCCCACCAATTACAACAATTGCTCAAATTTCAGTAGTCAAGGACCACTATATCTCCTTCTCTCACACTCCAATCTGCAATGCAGAGATTAATTACCCATGTTTTACACTTAATGGCATAACTAAGAACAAAAATTATCAGTATATCAGTAAGTTTCCCTCCAAACAAATAAATTTAAACTTTGTTTTAACCATGAAATGCCAGGTTGGCAGGGACCTCAAGGATCGTCTGGTCCAGCCCGTTCAAATCCCATTGAGACTGTAATACCAAAGTCTGCTTATAAACTGGTTCCCTGACCTTTATCAGGAGAAAATGGATTTCAGCTTTAATTCTGGAGAGGCAAGAGTAAGGTACTTGTGTGATTGCTAATAAGCTATGCAGCACACGATGTGCTGGGAGGACTGCAGAGTCATGCATTATCCTAATGACTCTTAAAAGGGAGTGACAGTCCTGCTCCACAGTATATTGATCACCAGAGCAGCTGCCAAACAAAACAGCAGTGACACATCAAATATACATTGAACTTGGCTCTATTTCTCACAGTATCTTGTTCCAGGGCTTGTAACTGAACAACTCAAGGCACAAAATGTCTCTGTTTGCATTAACTGTGTGTTCCTTCAGGGGAGCGCTCTGTAACTATGATGTCAAAATGTTTCCCATCTTCTGACATGTAGTTCTTGTTCCAGTCTCCTGTGATTCCCATTTTTCAGAAGAGGACCTGCACCCTAACTGAACAGGGTTTTTTTAGGATCACATGGGAAGTGTGTGTCAAAGCAGAGGAGTTTCACCTGTCCATCATAGTGCCCTAAGAGCAAAGCCATCTTTCAATAGGTTCTCAGGTATAACCCTTTTTCTGCCAAACTGTTACAATGCTGAGTGCCATAGGTCTTCTGATTGCAAGTGCAGTAGATAGAAATAATCCTTGTGGCACTGAAGAAGTTGGGGAAGGTGCATGCAGTAACAAGAGGTGACTCTAAACTGATGGATAGCACCAAGCATGGTGGCAGCAAAGGGACTGATGTAGGGATTGTCCTACATCCTACAGAAGGTACAGATGCAGATGGGGCTTAGAGTTTCATTTGTGTGGAAGCTGGTTATGTTGCAGCTGGGGCTTAGAGTTTCATTTGTGTGGAAGCTGGTTATGTTGCAGCTTTTCTTAATTTTTCTTTTTTGATTAATCTAGGGCCATTGTTGGTGGTATAAAATCCACTTAACAGTTTGCTTAGGGCATGGCCCACTGTGATCAAGGGCAGCATATTCAGTCCTTGTCATTAAACAGTGCTGCCTTTAATCCCCCGAGGTGAATGACGTTACATATCTTTACAATGTGACAAATGAATATAACAATGTTCAAATAGGGGTTATGAGAGAGAGTTTTTAACAGGCATGCCTGCTAACATATAAAGCTGTTCTGAGGAAGGTCAGAATAATTCACGATACGTATTTTGGCTCAGTTTGAGGATCATCAGCAAAACCTGCATACAGAAAATAGCAGGCAAGATTAATAAAAAATCTAATAGTTTATTATGATTTGGTTTAATAGACCTTTCAGCTGCTCTTTTCTCATGACAATAAATATTGGCCTTTATCTGCCCATGAACCTTTGTTTACCTCGCCATGAACCACACCTCAGAAAAGACACCACAAGAAAGCTTTAGAGGAACTTTATAAAGGGCACATAGTGATAGGACAAGGGGGAATGGTTTTAAGCTGAACAAGGGCAAGTTTAGGTCAGATTTCGGGAGGAAATTCTTTACTGTGAGGGTGGTGAGGCACTGGCACAGGTTGCCCAGAGAAGTTGTGGATGCCCCACCCCTAGAAGTGTTCAAGGCCAGGCTGGATGGGATTTTGAGCAACCTGGTTAAGTGAAGGTGTCCCTGCCCATGTGTAAAGACTTACAGAGCACAGTAGCCTGTTTCAAACACTGTTAAGGCCACAGAAGGACTTTGTCATGAGATAAACACAGAAGGGAGTGACGGGATGGCACTAACTCCAGTCCAAGCACAGGTGATATCTGGTTAGCACATCCTGGGTAACACATCCAGACAAAAATTCTCACTGTGGCAATCTGTATGAAGAAGTAACTGCTTGTATATCTATCACTGGTCAAACAAAGATCACCCCAAGTTATGGGACAGATGGCATCTGTGACCACCAACAACCACCAAAGCCCCCTGAGTAGACCTGGAACTTGGACTGCAAGTTAAGCCACCACAGCAGGAACTCGATGTAAGATAAAGGTAGTACTATTGTCTTGGGTATTATCTCAGACCTAGGAGAAGGTTAGCAAAGCTGGGGGAGAAGAATGTATCACTGATAATGGACACAAAGAATGCAGAATTTATGGGCCACAAGGAAAGCCAACTCAGCTGAAATCAGCTTGGATGGAGTAAAAGGTAGTTCTGGCAGGGGGAAATTATGACCCCCAGCTCACAGAGCAGCAACCCAAGAAACACACTAAGCTAAAAAGAAGAGAAAGACAAAGCATGTGGACTAATTAGCATTAGAAGTGAGGGAATAATTTAACCAATAGAATAAGAGAACTGTGTAACCTATGAGCAGTAATTCCTTTGTTTGCAAAGGTGTATAAATAGTGAAAAGCTTTGAATCACCTCGGGACCCCCATCACTAAGAAATTCAGGATGAAGAAGGATGAACAGGACAGGATGATGCTGGATCCATGGGTTGAGACTATCTGCTGCTTGATCCCTCTCTCTCTCTCTCTTTCTTCTCTCTCTTCTATTTCTTTCTCTTTCTCTACCTCACATCTATTGTTAAATAAAATTGTATTATTGACTTCCTCATTTGGTCTTATTTGCACCTTAATTCAGGCAGAGGCATCTCTCACTAGCTGGATCTTAACACCACGGCAGGGAGGTTGGAGCTAGATGATCTTTAACTGGCCCAAAAACATTGTATGATTCTGTATGGGAAGGATGCTTGTGTAGACACTCAATGGCCTGGAAGAACCAAGCCAGATCTGGTATTTTATGTCCAGACCCAGAATAGTTACATAGGAGTAATTTCTCTGTGTCAAAACTTAGTTTCAAAACACAGTCTTGTTTAAAAACTATTCCTTTTTAAGGCTAATTCCAGAACATTAGACACCTTTGGGTAGGTTTACCTATTATTTTCTTTGTCTGATAAAAGTCCTACTTGAATATTTGAGATTTATCCTGGGGAGCACAATAACAGGACATGGTCACAGCAACATCTGACTGGAAGGTTCACTAGCCGTGAACCTACAAAACCTCAGCTATTTTGTGGAAACAGCCCTTTGCACGCTTCATCCCCAGGCGCCAGGAACAAACTCCCTGGATCAGACCACAGTTAGCATGGAGTATGCTCCAGCAGTTACCGGATGCTCTGTGAACCCACATCCCAATTAACCCCTCAACAATATGTTCGTGGGCCTAAGCACAAGACATTTAATCTGCAACATACAATAACAGGGACTCTTCAGCATCAGGAAGAGAATGTTCTTGTCATGTGAGAGATTCTGGATGCTAACAGAGGGTGGGAGCAACGGCTTTGCCAGTGAGTGGGTTTTGAGACAAGCTTTGAAGGAAGGGAGGATTCTTAGAGTGCTGAAAGCCTGAAAGGCTAGGATTTTTTTTCCCTCCAAATAACAAACAAGGCTGACACCACAGAGTCTGCCCATCCTGAGTCCTTGGGATACTGGAGAGAGAGGATGAGTGATTAGAAACAGCTGAAACACTGTTTTAAACCTCTATTAATTAATCCTGTAGCAATCCCACTGTCTTCAGAACTTCCTTCAACAGGAAATTTTCCTTCCATTCTCTGAATGCTGGAGACCATTTTTTTCCTTCTTATTATATGTCAAAAACTTGTTTTGAAATGAATTTGTCAGATTGCCCTGAGTGATGCTGTACCTACCAAATAACCCTGCAAATGTGAAGAACTACAACAGAGCGTTAAACAACTCACTCCACCTATAGGAAACAGCCTGTAGTGCATAAGCATCCCCCCCCGGGCACGCTCACATCTGCGTTCCCACCGCCAGGTATCCAGCTTGGCAGGACACCAACGTTCGCCTTCTAAAAACAAACCTGGGACAGCAGCAGGAGGCTGTCACGGGCTCTCTCCCACAACCAGTTTTAGTCGTCTTCCAAAGCTGGGGCTGGGAAGCAGCCTTTGAAGAGGTGCCCACAAGGAGAATTTCCTAACTTTCCCACAGGGCAAGCCTGCACCTCAGGATATGTGTGTATGGATCACATCAGTACTACTGCACAGGTAGGACACCCAGGAACCGTAGTGCTGAAAACCCCAACAATACAAGTCCTTCATCTGCAACAAAAAGAGACAGGAACACACATGAAATAGGCGTTAATTGTGTTGTTCTTGCTCTGCACAACACTGACTCATTCCTTCCATTTTGACAGGCTATATCCAGAAGAACAACTCTCAGTGACGGCTGGTGCTGCCTGCAATCCTGGCAGAGATACAGCAAGATCACACCTCTTTTTATAGGTGTAAAAAGGCCAACGACAAGAAACAATCAAGATGGAAGAAGATATTTTTGTTTACTCTGCAAAGTTGTTTGAGAAGTGGGCATGTGCTATTCTGTCCTTTCCACCTTTTTTCCTGGATTACTTTGTCACTGGGACAGGTTCTAATCTCCCCTATATGGAGATAAAAACTCCAGTTTTTATCTGGCAGTGTAAGTAACGTGGCCTTGCCTCTGTGAACTCTGCTTGCACTGAGCTTGCTTTGCTCTTGAGTGTGTCAGCTATGTGCATGTCATCTGGGAAAGCCAGAGGATTTCTCTGAGACTGACACAAAACTCACATGGGAGTAATTCCCTGAAGCAGAGCCACAACCTCATAATGGATCTCTACACAGAGAGGGGAAGAGTGCTGAGAAGAAATGCTGATATCAGGAGTGGTAACTGAAAGATGCAGCTGCTGACAAGAGAAGGGAAGAGAGTCCCAAGAAGCTTAAAAGAGTGAACCTCAGCTATCAAAACACCTTGCTGCTGCCCTGCTCTGAGGATAACCTAACTCAAATGCCTGAGATAGGAATTACCAGTAGGATGGTGATAATTCAAGACTGCGAAAAACCAAAAAGTGAAAAAGCTAAAAGCTGTATCTCTGTCTAAAACTTAAGCACCACTGAAATCAATTGGAAGGTTACTGCTGTCTTTGATAGGAACAAGAGTTTACCTTCTGGAGACCTATTTCTAGCAATATTTCTAGCAATTAAGTGTGGTGTGGTCCTCTGAAAGCTTATGGGGTATAAAGCAGCGTGTGGGAGAAGGATGCTGTCATGAACAGTGGTTCACCCACCACCTTGTAGGAAGCTGTGGCAGAGGGGGGCCTTGGACATGGTCTGAGGAGCCCCAGCAGCCACAGCCAGCCCTGTTTGCTGCTTGCAGATGCTGCTCTTCTCTCATTGACTGAACGAGGCCTGAACGCCACAAACGTCCAAAGGCAGAAGCGTTAAACTGGTATTATCCCACAGAGTGAAACAAAAAGAAGCACAAACAGAATCATGCAAATCCATGGGATTATTAACATATATAAGAAAATAAAAATAACCCAAAAACCTGAACATACTCAGTCCCAGCTCCCACTGGAGCATGCTGCAGTGTTCTCACCTTTACCCGCAGGGAAGGGATGGGAGAACAAATACCAAATGCCAGATGTTCTATTGCATAATGTATTACTGGAAAATGGAATAAGGATGAATATATAGATCAGTGGTGAATAATACAAAATAACTAAAACCAAAATTCACTCTCATGCAAGAAGCACTATAGTTATCTACAGGAACCAGAGGAAACTCCATTCTTTATCAGAGTTTCAGCTAGACTTGACAGAGTACACTCATCAGGAATATGCCTCAGAAACTGATAAATCATATTATCTGGATCACTTTAACATCTCTAAAAAAACCCATACTGTAGAAAATTCTCATTCAATACGTTCAATTCACATACAAAGGGTTTGTTTTTTTACTTGGTAAGATGGCAGAAGCCGACTGCCTTATTTACACCCCTGAAGATTTTCCTATGTTAGATACGAATTAAGAAAATACCTTTTTAATCTCTTTGAAGAAAAAAATTACGTTAAAAGTGACTGCTCCCCTTCTTCCAAAGACTAGAACTCATTGTAAAACAGGCCTATGATTAGTCTCTTGGTGTAAACCTATGTGCATTTGCCCAGGCCACCAACTCCTACCAGATGGAATCTGAACTCTGAGTCAGAGAGTTCCATGAAAGCAACAGCTAACAGGGACTCTCCTGTGTCTCAGTGGTTGCTTTCTCTGAGCCACATGTTCGTTCATGCAGTGAAATTTTAACTTAACTATAGCTTGAAGGCAGCATCTGTTCTGAGACACTTCAGGGTAAAGGGACCAGCAGGTACTGAGATTGTATTTTAACAGATGGTTTCCTGGGTTCCTATGCCACCTACTTCTAAAGAGCAAGGTCCATGGCATGCTTTAACCCTAAAATATGATTTACATGGAGGCAAACAGCTTGGTGCAGCACAGACTGCCTTTTGGAAGAACAGTTGAAAGTCATCAGTTGTTTACCTCACCTCTGCTTTTCTCCATGCCTTGCTCCTTCTGACTGTTTCCTGACTCCAGCATCATTATTTGAGTACACCATGAAATCACACACTGAGCCTGAGACTATTTCTAGAGAAATGCTTGTGATACCTATTGAGAAAGGATATGGCAACATCAGGATTGTGACAGATGCCTGGAAGAAGGCATGGAGGAGGAAAAAAAAGACAGGTAAAGGTACAGAAAGTAAGTTTCTACATATTGTCCTGATGAATGCAGTAGAAACACCTTAAAGAGGTGCTGGAAGTGCTGATGTAGAGAACAAGTGCAAGCAAGTGGACAAAGACCAGTCAATTGAAATATATCAAGTAGCTTCGTCCTAATGCTAGGGAAAGAGAAGGAAAAGGGGAGGACAGGCTTAGATAATGATATTACTAAGGGCTTTATCATCTGGGCATCCTTGAACAGATGCTTAAGTTCATGGTTTCATGCTGTAGAACAGCACTGAGGCATTGAACTTTGGGGTTTGGGATGGAACATGGGGTCGCCATTTCAGGCATCCAAACCAGAGTGCAGGAGTGCAACAAGAGATCTGTGTTACTACAGCTTGATGAATGACTGCCCATGAGCTCTACACACTAATATTAAACAACTTCATCTTTCCTATCTGCAAGACAAAATGTGTGAACTGACCCTAAGATGAAGGTGGATCCCTTCCAAGGCACTGTGAGAGGAGTTTCAGCAGATGCATGTTGATTGTTATCCAGACAGGCTTAAAACAAACCTGAGGTGATATCTGATAAGATATCAGAGAGGTGGCAAAATCACAATACCTACATTGCTTTTATTCAGATAGTCATATAAATAACCATGGTTTTGGCACTGATAGGCTACAGTTTTTCCCCATATATCATGGACTTTCCTTATAAGATGCACTAAAAAACTGCCCAAAGTTATTTTTCCTTTCTTGGACCCCGTAGAAATATGAATGTTATAAAACTGCCCTGGGGAAAAAGAGAGAGGACTGAGTTTCATACTAATAGCTACAGGGTTTTTTTTTAAATCCAAGCCCAGATCACAAGGCATCCCTTGGGTATTATAAAACACTCCATGTAAATAAACCATAAGCCTCTTAGGTGGAGGAGCAGTTAGGGACTGCTAGCCTTTCCCTTCAGGGCCTGCGCTCTGAGTAGTTTAGGAACCTCTCTTTTTTTCTGTGCTCCAGGCAGATGTTTGAGTTCAGCTAAGTCATTCCAGCAGGTATTTCCCAACATTCATGTACATTGGGATACCCTCCATCCCAAGCAAGCAGTCATTGGAATGGCTGGTGTATGGTGAGATCACTCACACACTCTGTTAGTAAGGGACCAGTAAAAGTGTAGAGGACAAAGTCAAGAAAGCAGCTGAGTGTCACTAGGCCTTTTTTTGACATGTTAATTCAGTTTATGATGCAGAGGTAATTAAAAAAAATCGTCATTGCATTGTTCCTCAATTCAGGGAAGCACCAAAACTTCAGGATGCCCAGCAGTAATCTTTCTCATGGCTGAATCAAACTTTGTGTTTACATGGCATTTTCTGGAGTGAAAAAGTCTCTATCATTCTTCTGTCTATTTAAGGAGTTTGATCTTTATGTATTCAAACACCTGTGGGTTCCAGTTCAAACTGGGCTGCTGAATAAAAAAGTAAATGTAATAGAGGCCATGTAAACATTGCACACATAAGCACACTCACAGATGAGCGGGAAATGTACAGGTAAATAGTGCATCTGAGGCATATGTATGCTTAAATAGTGGGTTTGTGTGCCCTGGATACTGTACACTTGAATGAACTTTCCCTCAGTGCAAAAGTGTAGTTTTCCATCTTGTACTCGTAATTTTTTCCCCGTAAAAATATTTTAATTATCTAAGTCCCACAAGCCCAAGAGCTCCAGATGCATATTTTAGTTGTTTGTCATAATAACTATCCAACATAAAAAATGACTACCCTTTCAGCCAGAATGAGTTTGCACAATGTCTAATGTTGAAGTAGAACAGTATTTCTAATAGTGAAATAAGTCCTTGTAACAGTGTCATTTGTGAAACTTTAGAGCCAGCAGTGGAAAAATAAGATTTTTCTGGTTTTGCCATCTGATATTCTTAAAAAGGAAATAGGTCTCTAGAAGGTAAACTCTTGTTCCTATCAAAGACAGCAGTAACCTTCCAATTGATTTCAGTGGTGCTTAAGTTTTAGACAGAGATACAGCTTTTAGCTTTTTCACTTTTTGGTTTTTCGCAGTCTTGAATTATCACCATCCTACTGGTAATTCTTTGGGAAGAACTATGTACCTACCATATTAACCAAACTCTTCTGCAAGGCTAAGTAAATAAAAGTCATAGATGTTTTTCCTAAGCCATCCTAATAGATGAATGAAACAAAGCACTGATTTTTCCAGAGGGCCACACAACACACTGCTCACCAGGCTATAAATGTTGCTAGATCAAGGCAAGGCATGGATCTATCTGTCTGGTTTTATATTTCTTCTCCTGGGTGTATCCATCCACTTTGTTGGGGCCTGGCCATGGATGCAACAGAGAAACCCAATAGAATTGCATGTATGGATGAAAATGGATGCATGTTTCGGAGCAAACTGGATTTGCACTGATTTCAGGAGGCAAAATTCACTGTCATCTCCTGAGGAACAGGATTTGGATGTATCTCTTAAGGACTTTTCTTCCAGACATACCTATCTCTATCTCTTGGTGGAAAGTGCTTGCAGGGGGACATACCAGAGGGAGGAGACTGCTTCAAGTCAGATGTGGTCAATGGAACATCCACTTCTCATCTCTACATAAGACAATGTCATCCATTTGTGGTCAATGGAACATCCACTTCTCATCTCTATACAAGACAGTGTCCTCCATTTCCCAATTCTTTTTCAAACTGTTTATTTTTCACTCTTGGTTAATGATTTTCCCATAAGCAATACTCTTTGTTTCTGGAATTACTTGGGTGATGCCCACTTAATTGCCCTCTGCCCTTTTCACCTTGGAGTGAACTCAGATATGGAGAGTGATTTACCTAAAAGGGAAAGTTCTTGCAGTCTTCAGTTAAATATTTACTTATGCTTTTTTTGGTGTGCCTGGTCCTTGGTATTCCCAAGTCCTCTGAGACATCAGTATCAATTCCCACTGACTCTGCAGACACTCCCCTCCTCAAGAAGGGTTACTCAATACTGTTCTGGACACATTTTCTGCTACTTAACTTGACTGCAAATATTTTTGTATTTGTGTTACTAAGGTCAACAGAGATCTTGTGGACAATTTCCTCCTGTTCTTAGAAAAGTATGTGCAAGTGTGGTCAGGATGCAGACATTTCAAACTGGGTTCAGAGTGGACCGCAGGACCAGGCTGAAGAGCCTTGTGGCACTCAAAGAGGTGTTTCCTGCCTCTGTGAAAATACCTGTGTGCTGTCAATTTGAAAAGCGCTGCTCAGGGTGGCAGCTGGCTGTGGCAATCCAAACCCTCCCATTTGGGTGCTCATGTGAAAGCACCTGAGGTTAGAAGTTTTTTGTGTTTGTCTTGAAGATGACTGATCAGATTTAAGCCAAGCTGTTTTGAACAAGCCTTGAACGTGCCCACAGGGATGGAAGGTATTTGGGAGGGACAGTGCTAAGCCGTCTTTGTGCACGTTTAATCTTAGGTTGCTGATAATGTTTGAAAAGTGTGGCAAAACCCTCACTGCACAGCATGTACTTTGACACAGCACCAAGTCCTTGGTGGAAATGTTGTTTTCTTCCCCTAATGGTGATCAGGCTACTATCTACATATCATGGGATTTCTCCAAAAGGTACCCTGCGATGTTTTTCCCAATGTGCTTAACTTGGTCATGGAGCTTGTCATTAAAAAGTCCCACTGTCTGCAGCTGTACTACTAAATGCAATAGACCAGTGACTGCTGCCTGGCACGAAGCCAAAGGCATGTTATAATTCATACCCCCCTGAATAAACTCTTTTACCCCTAAAAACAGGGTGGCCACACCCAGCCTACCTTTTGGGAATGGTCCCAAGAATGTGCTGTTCTCTGCACTGAGATAGCAGGTATGTATTTTCTGCTGGCTGATGATAATCCATGTCAAGGAACCAAAAAACAACATAGACAAGCATGGAGGAGTGTCAGAAGTGGTGTCGTGGCCCTGTTTAATTTACTGGTCTAGACACAGCCATTAATACCAAGAGTTTAGCAGGATTCTTGGAAGGGCCAATGCATTTATATGGCCAGTGAGAATATCCAGAGGAATGGGAAAAATATTTCAAAAGCAAAAAAACCCCAACTAGGATCAGATTTTTGGAACTGGTAAAGTATTAATTTCTTCTGTCAGTTTACACAGGGTTTCTGGTATCCTCCCTAGCAGCAACTGGTGCTGCAGGTTTTTGGGAAGAGGATGCTGGACATAACAGCCCTCTGTCCACTCTGCTATGTCAGTCCTGGTGTTAACTGCCACACAATGTTACATTTGTGGTAGAATCTGTGAGGAAAATGTGAAAATACCTCTCTCAGGCCCTCTGAGTTCCTTGGCTCACTCTCTGATACGAACAGAGAAAAGCCTGGAGCTGGAAGCTGACAGCTGGCTTCTGCCCAGGGCTCCATCGAGGTTAGGGGGCCTGAGTGCACCAGCCCTGCTGAGTGAAGCTCTTCTGCCTCACACTTGGGATGGTACATTGAAACAAATGTGGGTTTAGTTTGTAAGGCAGTTTTACTGCCTAATAACCTTATACTTGTGGGAAGGATATGTCTAAGCTGTGTCTGTCACGATTTTTGCAGTGAATTCTTCAGCTGATCCCCAGCTTAGGCTTTTTCTCTTGCTTTCTTATTTAAACCTATCTAAATGAAGACATTTAGTCTCCCCCATACACACATACCACAGCTTGCATCCTTTATCTGTTCTCTTACCTCCAGCATTCAATTTGGGATCTTGCTCCAAACATGCCTGTGGTGTGATGAGTTGGGGAGATTTAACTTCCAATTGAGCTTCCTTTTGTGAAAGTCCATGAGAGAGAAGCAGCAGCTGTAGAAGAGAGGGCAGAAGCAGCTGTGTGGAAATGGCACCATGGGCAGACCCAGTCACTCATTCTTAGAGCAGCCAACCCACATGATTGCCCTGGCTGGAAATACCAATAGATTGTGGGAAGTTTGGAATAGCCACAAGCATCATCTGCACCCTCTTTCCTGAGGGTAGAATCTGGTACACAAACACAGATAGCCATTATAGGAAAAAATACAGTGATACCTGAGCGAAGAACCAGTGTTAGCAACTCAGCTGGAATCTCAGTAGTGTCTGTAGCAGGATCCCAAGGGAATTGCATGGACAGGTCAGTTTGCATGGCCATGGTACAGGCACAATGCTTCTTAGTGTGGGAATGAAGACATGGGTTGTGTAGTCCCTCTGGGAGACCCTGAGCCGCAATTCCTCATGTCACACTGTTCCCTTCAGGTGAGTGGCACTGTCTTTGATTGGTAATAGTTGGTCTGCAGATACTTTATGTGCAGTGCCCATTTACATTGAAGAAATATTATCCTGGATAATATAGCTGTATGAAAGGCAGGTTTCAGGTATGAGGTGAAATGTAAAGCCACATCTCACGTTGACTACAAATTCTCACCAGAAACGGGCTTTGGAAATACAGAATCAGACCCAGGCAAAATCTAAGCGCAGTTTGTCCCTATTCTTTCTTGTGGGTGATATTCCATCCATTATTGAGGCTTAGCACAAAGCATAGCCAACGCTTAAACCCTCAGCAGGATGTTAAGTGATGTCTAGGCTTTGTGCTGGGTCTCTGCACTAGCATGAATTTTTACCAGTGAGGAGAAGGGTTGCTTTGTTCATATTGAAAAGTACACAGCCAGCCTTCTCTGTAGCATGCCTCCTAATTTAGTTTTGATTTAATCCTTTGCATTGAGGGGATGCTGGTTGCCCTAAAAGAATAAAAGCTGCCACTCTGAGGCATGTGCCTTTTGCTATCCATGTGATCCAAATAGTTACATTCAAATCAAATCAAAGCACTTCAAGGGCCAAATGTAGAGCAGTTTTCCTTACTTGGCATATAAAATTTTACTTCCTTTTTTCAATATTTTAAGGCAAATTAAAAGCAGTATTCTAAATGCTGAGGATAAAGGACAGTAGCCTCATACATGCAAGTACTCCCACACTTCTTATTTCATGTGATTTTCCACTAGCAGCTGCTTTTTGAATGCTGGGACATCAGATGTGGCCATGTTTCCTTTGCATCATAGGTTTCTAGTGAACGACTCAAGGATTTGGGCTGTGAAATAATTATCAAGTTAAAAAGAGGAGCTAAAAAGCCCTGAAAAACAAAATATAAAAACAAAGTTTTGGTTCAGTGGCTTGGTAAATATTCCAGGAACTACTCTTCTTTCTATGGTATTAGCGAGGAAATCCTCCCTCCTTTTCCCTGTCTCCTTGTAGAGGCTTATGTATCTGGTCCTCATTAAGGGGTGGTTATAGCAGTGGGATCAAACGAGCTCACACTATAGTTGTGAGGAGCTGCAGTCTCCTGGTTCAGGCAGGGGGCTGTGGCTCAGACATCCTGACTTGCATTCCTGGGTTTGACTCACAGTCAGGCTATGGACAAGTCCCAGGTACCCAGAACCCTTTTTATCTGTGTATCAGGTACGCACAGCACTCTCCAACTGTGTGCTGAGGCTGGGAGATGTGTGAGGTTCTCTTGAGTTCCTTTGGAGTATTTAGCTTATATAGACTTACCTTGACAACACAGATGTCCTGACAAGAAGGATTGTCACATGGCTACAGGATGGAAAGAGTTAGCCCCATCCCTCCAATAGCTGTGCTGTCCTACCACATCTCAGCTATCTTCAGAAACTTATCTCCTACATCTAAGGGTGGGGGTCCACTAAGAAATTAAACAAGCCAGGGAATGCTGCAGGGCACAGGATTTGAAATGCTGCTGTACTGTCAGAAGGGCCCTTGACACTGGTGTAGTGGAGGGCCCTAGCCATGTTCAAACAGTCCCCTGTCATGACCTGGGAGCCTGCCATGACCCTACACGGACACCATAATGAAGAGAGCAGGAAGATTTACTGGCCTGACTGGCAGCTGTATGGTGCAGTCTGGCCTCAGGCCTAGAGCTTGGACACATTTAACTTCCTAATACAGACCAAGTCTAGGACATGGAAAGATAAAGACACTTTCAGGGTCTGAGTCAGCCCAGCCAGGACCTGAATTACTCCTGAAGGTATCTGTCTGTCTGTCTGCAGCGGAAGACGTAAGTGTTATCTTCTTCAGTAGCTGTCTCAGCCGTAGGTGTGCAGTCAGGGTAGAGGAATCTGGGCAAGTAAGGGAAGCCAAGATGTATGGGATTAGACCAGAGGAATGCATTTTCACTTGTACTCTGCCAGATGATAAATTAATTAATTTATTGATATTGGTTTTAATCCCCACATCCTGGGTCTTTAATCACTAATAAAAACATTTAGAGCTTTGAAAGTTAATCTGGATGGTTTTGGAATATCAGAATTTGATATTTTCATCCACCCAGCATCACAGACTGCTTTATAAATTGTAATTCCTTTCCATAACATTCTAAGAGGCCTCTGAGTAGCAGTGTCCCTGCTCAATGAATGTGTAGACTGAGGTACAGAGAGGTGAAAGCATGGTTTGTCCTTTCTCTCATATACCTATTCAGAGATGAAGCTGGAAGTGCAGGCCCTGGGACTTGGTTCCTACTCCTCCAAACCTGCCAGCCAAGGAAGTGTCTTGCTTTGTTTTAATTAAGCTCTGTTTGCCATTTCATTTTACAGACTGTTAGCACAGAATAATGGGAAGTGGATACCCTGATGGACTACAGGAAGCCTTTATAATTTGTCAAACTACAATTAATAGCTGGCAAGCTCAAGACCATCTCTCTGTCAGTAAATACCATTTGGGCCAGAGTCACTTAAAGGTTTCTGTCCTTGTGCCTCCAAGTTGGCAAGGTCAGCTGCAGATCAGGCTGGAATCTGAATCCCCAAGTGGAGAAGCAATCCTGATCCTGCAGAGCCCTCTTAGAAACTATATCCCAGCCTCCAGGATCATAAGTCTTTTACATCTGGTCAGAATAAAGGCAGATAGACAGTAAGCAAAGGGCAAAGTCTGATTTGTGTTTTTTAATGGAGTTTTGTCCTCAAGCTCTTCTCCAAGGTGAATTTTCTTGCCAGACATTATCAGCTTCAGTGGTTTGGCTCAGATTTTTGCTCCAGATTCTTTTGTCCGGTTGACTTTTGGATCAACTCTGCACTGGCTCTGTTTTGAGGATTGCTTTACCCATATTAATGTTTAACTTAAACAAGTATTAAATCATAAGTTTAACATGGAAATGTTTTAGTCTCTGGGCAGTTCCTTTCCTTGATGATTTCACACTGTACATAAGTACAGCTTCACTTGGCAGGATTTCATCTATTCGGTGCTGGTCTCATGACACTCTGTTATTATTGTGGCCTTAATTCAGAGGAAAACAATAAAATAAACCCCACTATGGTGTTGTAGGCAATACTGTGGATTCCTGTGAGTCAGAGTGGCTCAAAGTAGTGGCCTTGGGTGAAGCCTGAAACTAATTTATTTTGCATTATATCCATGAGTCTCCACAGACAGTGTTTTGGGGCTGGGAACTTGGTGGTGAATCTAGAAGCTGTATGAGGAAGAAAAATGTTTCTTACTGTTGTCATATACCTCTTTACAACTCATCAGTCATGGTTTGATTACTAGATACCACTAACAATAGAAATGGGAGAGAAAAAGAGATATAAGATGCATCAGGACATGAAGAGTATCTTAACTTTCCATGTTGGCACTACTTTGGGCAGACTTTCCAGGGAACACAGTGATAGAGTTCTTGTGGCTCCCACTGCCCTGAGTTGCCTGCAGGATCTCACAGAATATGCTGAGTTAGAAGGAAACCATCAGGATCATCGAGTCCAACTCCTGGCCCTGCACAGGACCATCCCCAAGAGTCACACCATGTGCCTGAGAACAGTGTCCAAATGCTTCTTGCACTCTGCCAGGCTTGGGGCTGTGACCACCTCCCTGGGGAGCCTGTTCCAGTGCCCAGCCACCCTCTGGGTGAAGAACCTTTTCCTGATATCCAACCTAAACCTCCCTGACACAACTTCAGGTCATCGCCTCTGGTCCTGTCACTGGTCACCAGTGACAGGCTCCTCCTCTTCCCCTCACGAGGAAGTTGCAGACTGCAATGATGTCTCCCCTCAGTCTCCTCCCGGTTGAACAGACCAAGTGCCCTCAGCCGCTCCTCACATGGCTTCTCCTCAAGGCCCTTCACCATTCTTGTGGATCTCCTTTGGACACTCTCCAACAGCTTAATGTCTTTTTCATATTGTGGTGCCCTAAACTGTACGCAGGACTTGAGTTGAGGCTACACCAGAGCAGAGTGAAGGGGACAATATCCTCCCTCAATCTCAAAGACAAGCTTCCAAAGGCTTAATAACTTGAACAGCTAGACCTACAGCTTTCCTTTTGTGATGTTACCTCATATCCCATTTTTGTCTGTACTAGCCTTTGCAGAAGATTAATATATAGCAGAGTGAAAAAACATCTTGTCAGTGTTCAAGAGTCATGGCAGAACAGTGAAAATAAGAGTTAAGAACTCTCCAAATGGCCTCAGTCCTCATTTCATCTATGATTTTTTTGGTGGTTGGTTGGTTGGTGGGTTGGGGTTTTTTTTTGTGGGAAAGGTTTTTAGAAAAAGATTGACTCATTTCATCTTTATGTCCAGCACACCCATCAACCAACAACTCTGCCTTTGCTCCTACAGGTGAGGGTGTCATCAACTCACATTGCTTCCACTCCCTCTCCTGCTGTGTCTCTACTGGGACACATTTTGAAAGAAATGATGTTGTGCTCAGTGAAAAAAAGGCAAAGCAGCCTGGGAATGAGAATAGGAGCTCCACACATTTATCTCAGGTTATTATCTTGCTTTTCTATCTCCTTCTAAAGCCGTAGCAGACAGCTCTGCCTTTGTAGAAAGCCATCCTCCCTAGCATGTGAGTGAGCTCTCCAGACCCTTCTGCTCTCTGTACAGCACATCCTATCCGCCCATTCACATCCATGGCAGAGTGTTTGATATTGCACATAAAGCACACCAAACCACAGATAGCTGAGGCTGCTGGCCACCTTCTGGGGCACAAACACAGTGCAAGTGCCTAATGCCTACCTTGCTCAGCTGAGCTGGGGGACAATCTAGTGGCCCAGAGCTGTGCTTCCCCTCTTGACATTCTCCAGAGCAGTGAGCAAGCTGCTCATAGGCTGATGGTGCTGGGGCTATCTGGGTTTGCCAAGCCCTCTTCCTCATGTTTCAGGTTCTGGGTGGATATGCTCATGGTTTTCAAAAAGCTTGGAATTTATTGGGTGACATTCTCAAAGAATTTTATAAATCTAATACTTAAAGCATGCTCTGCTTAGCACTGGAATACTCTCAGCTAGGCTGGTGCCGAGCAGAGCAGATGCTCAAACAGTGCTGGTATTGCTGCTAAGGTCAGAGAGAGATGGGTAAGTGTCCTACTGCTGCTGGCAAATCATTGTAGATAAGCACATTGTACTTAGATTGGAATTTGTCCAAGGCTCAGAACTGAACAGCTTTGTCTTACAAAAATATTTCAGGGTCTTCAGGGAGCATGGGTGGTTTGGTCTTCAGATTTATGTCCCCTGCTCTCCTGGCAGTACGTGGGCCATAATACACAGCAGGATGTTCGCCTGCTGCTTAGTCCAATAAAAGTCACTCTCTGTGATGACTGGGAGGGTTTTTGGAGCCTGTCTACTCCCTCCTGACTTCTCCTGCAGCTGCTTACAGGAGACATCCCAGCCTGAGGGTAACTCTGGCATCTCTGTCCTATTTCATAAAACAGATACCAACAGTATGAGTAAGGCAGGATCCCATGTGACTGTATAACCACTGCTTTCCACGGGAAGATATTTCTCACATTAGAAAGCCCAGTGAGTGGGAGGGGGGAAATCTATAGCAGTGGTTTGGCTTGTGACTCTGGAAAAGATATGGATTCAAGCTAAACTACTGTCCCCTCTCACCTTTCCTTGGCATGGGAAAATGTTTCTTTCCAACTCTCAACTAGCAAAGACTGTGCAGATGGTTATAGAAGGTGCTGTAGTTCTGAGTTCCTCACTGTGTTTTGTATTTTATTAGACGCACAAACTCAAAAACTTTGGCTTTGTTGTGCTATGAATAAAAAAGCTGGTCAGAATCATTCCTCCAGCAGGGTTCCCCAGAAAATGAGGAGGAAGTTCACTCAGTGAAGTGAAAGGGGTAGTAAGTGTAGCTGTGTACGTAGTTCCTCACTCCAAATAGCTTATTGAGACAGCTTGCCAACCTCACTCATCAATGTTAATGTATTCCATTTTCCTCTCCATGACATTTGAAGTTCAAATTTATCCGAGCAGCAAACAGAGACAGAATCTCTATTGACTGATTTTGGCTGGAAGTACATCTCCTGATTTCCAATCAAATTTTTCATGGAGGTTCAGAATATTTTATGAAACAACCATGTCTTCCTGCTTTCATGAGAATACAGCTGGATTCTATGGAGCAGGTGTGAGTCCCTGCCCCTAGTGTTTTAGTTTATATTAAAATAAGGGATTAATTAAAAGTGGTTAGATCTATCTGAAACCTCAAGTTTCCATTCCACATTAAATGCCAACATTTTAATGTCAGTTCTATTATGGTGAGAACAAAGAATACTATTATGACTTTAGCTTTTGGGAGTATTAATATAATGTAATATAGAACAAAATATGTTTGGAGACAAGAAGTTGTTGTGAAATAAAAAATCAGTCAAAGAAGTCAATCCAAAATATCATCAAAGTCAGCGCTGTTGTAGAGGAAGTTTCGAACGTAGATGAAACAGGATAAAATGAGGTCAGAATATTTTCAGGCAGTCGTAGATGCTTTAATTATAGCTGCATTATCAGTAGGTAGATGAAAGAAATGTACAGATCTTCTCCTGGCAAAGTCCAGCTATTAAATCAAAATGTCCTTTGACTTTTGCTCTTGTACAGTGTCAGCAGTCTAGTGAGAGACACAGCAAATATATATATACACACACATACATATATATATACACATATATATATGCTTGGTACAATCCAGCAAATAGGTGGATAGAAACTTTCCACAGTGACATGTTTCCAGGGACAGTGCAAAATGACTTTCAGTAAGAAAGTCTTCTTCTTTGAGGAGACCTCAGCACTGATACCTGTGCTGGAGGAATAAGCTGTCTTTTTGCAGTGAGGGTTTACCTAGGGAGGGTGCTGTGGAGGCAGCTGCTCTCCTCATGAGCACTGCCCATGACACAAGCTGTGTATCTGTGTCCCCTCTTGCTATTAGCCAAGTATGTAGGTCCAGCCTTATGTTGCAGCATGTTCACAGAGACATATACATAGGGCATGGGACTAGCTGAGTTGCCAGATTTTGAATCACCTGTTTGCACCAGAGGGATATTTTCAGGCTGCCTGACCCAGAAAAGGTAATGTGTCCCTGAGCCATGGAGCACGAGCAATGCTGACATTTTAGAACGGTTGGCATGAACCCCTGCCTGGCCACTGGCTCCTTGTCCTTGACACATTCAAGTTCACCTGTGATTTTGATTTGATTGCTGTATCCCAGTAACTCTTCTCTGCAGCCCAGGGTTCCAGCTGCTCACTGCACTGCACCAGACCCCTACAGACTCTGTCAAATTGCACCTCTCAGCTGCAGGTAACTTGGTCCAAATTCCCTTATGGCAGTGTTGTGCATCCTTCCTAATTTATATGGCTTCTTTTCTCCATACAAAGATCTGGCTCCTACAGTGGGAAGATCAGAGTTAGAAAAAATAAACTATCACCACAGTTACCTATACATGGCTTGCTTTATAATTTGCTTATTGCCATTCCCTTTCTTCTGCTGGCAGACAGGAGCAGTGTCCAGTTCCATAACTCCACAGAGCATTTGAACTTGTCTGCATTCAGCTTCTTGGAAAAATCTCTTGTGGAAAAATCGTCCTCTGACTACACAGTAATCACTAAGTGAAAAAGGCTTTGCCAATCTGCAGTCATTCCCAGTTCAGCGCCAAAGGAACTCTTCCTTGGAAATCATTGGAAAACAGAACTGCAGAATTAAGATGGCAACTACCTTCCATTCCAGTCTTCTAACTTCCAGAAGGCTATTTGTGACAGGGTCTAGCAGGCTTGCCATCCAAATAATGAGGAGGCTGTAGGAACAATCCAGAGCAGTTAAGCATGAAACTATGTACTTCCTATCCACTGCATTGAAACCACAGTTTAATAAAACAAGTAACTGCTTTTATCCTTGCACATAAGTTTTCATCTGCTGTAAATGAATATAATTGAATAGGCAAAGAGATTGGTCCAAATAGTTTCTGAAAGGCTTTAAGAAAAAGGTTAAATACGAGCCTTCCAAATTTCACAAGGCATGTCTTTATGCTATGGCTCTGGTTGTAGTATTCTTTCAAATAATGGTTTGCAAAGCTGCTTTCAACATGAAATTTTATTCCAGGTTACTATTTGCTGTAACAACAGAAAATGATACTGCCTGCAGCTGGGCATGGGAATGATTACCAGCTTCTGGGCAGCATTGGCAAAAGCTCCCTCTTCTGATGGCTCCAGGGCTGAGGCCAGAAGGCCAGAGGAGACATGAAGGACTGGGGGAGAAAAAATGTCATCAGGCATTTCAAGGAAAATCCAGTTAAGGGTAAAGCAACTTGGAGATGCCAGTACAGGTGTAACTCTCATTCTTTATCCCATTCCTCCCTCTTAGTACCTTCTATCCCAGTCCATCCCTCCATGAGATCCACAGCTTTAAATTCTTGTTGTGACTGCACTCTAACAAACTTCTGGGCTTCTAATATTTCAAAGTACTAAAATGTCTACTTCTATTTCAGAAAACCTGTCCTACTTCTACTCGTAGCATTTAACCAATTGCAGTTTCTTAGGTTTCCCTGTTTTCCTCCAGAAAACCAATGCCTGCAAGAAGCAACTGAATGTGAGACTACAGAATGAAAACTAAGTCCTGATCAATATTCCCAGACACAAGCTATTTTTCAGCAGAGGACGTCAGAAACTTGTCTTCTTGGCAGTGTCTTCATAATTCCAGTTTTATCACTAATTTTGGCAAGTGACCAAGAGGGAAAAAGGTTTTCTAGCAGAATGAAGGGGTAATAAACTGTGACAAAGGAAAATGGGCAATGTAGGCTGGGCTCCCGAGGAGGGATCTGTGAGGCTGAGGAGTAATCCTCCAAAGAGAATGCATCATGGGGAATTGTAGAGAAATTTACTTTGTAAAGGACCTCTGGAGATATCTAGTCATTCTGCACATTAGAGCTCTCCTTGACAATGAGCACAGCCTTCTTCCCATCTTCTCTGTATTTCCTGAAGTGATATGCATGTATTGTAGCTCCACCTGAGTACATCTGTGCACTCCAGCCATGCAAACATCCCACCACACCTCTGTAACTGCAGTGATGGTGTAGCGCGGCAGCTGCACAGTCCTCCAGTTCCTCCTATTCATTTCCCGGGTGGTGTATTAGTATTCAGGGACTCCCCAGGAAGTCCTCTGACTCTGGGGAGCATAAGGGCCCCCCCAATGCCCTGTCTCCCCTGTGATTTCATCTCCATGCACAGATGAACCCACTTTCAAGTCCTCCTCAGTGAGTTAGAAAAGAGCCAGAGGAGCTTTTTCATAGAGGCAGACAATGGCACATGGAGCTTTCCCCTTTTGTCAGGCATTCAAATCAGGTCCAAGGCAGCAGCAACGAGAGTTGCTGCCAGCTGGCAATTTGGAGACACAGGCTTGTAATATAAATTCATCTTCCAACAGCACCAATTTGTGACATATTTATCAGTTGTCTCAGAAGAAAGGCCAGAAACTGAGTGAGTGAGGAAGACCTGGGCATCCCCTTGCCTCAGCACAGGCACTGCTGCAGGCTAAAGGAGCAAGGCATTGATTCACAAGAGGTCCCTCTGATGCTACAGTACACCACTGATCCCCAAAGGAAATCACAGAGCTTGTTTTCCAAACTGAGAGTCTCTCTTCAGTTCCCACACTTCATGATCTCTGTCAAACTATGACATTAGTTAACCACCATGAGGAAACAAACAGCTCCTCAGATAACTTTCTAAGAGAGGAACACTTTAACATCAAAAGCTGCTGTTTTCCAGCTCCACATTTCTTTTGCTTTCTGTTCCTCGAACATTTCCAAGAAGAAAATCAGTCCCACAAATTTATTGTTATCTCCTCAAGCACATTAGTGACAAATTAAAAGTTCTGTCCTTCACTGAATGACACATGGGGTTGTATTACAGAGTCTCACAGTCTCCTGAAACTACTACGAGGAATATGGAAGAACATGAAATTCAAAGGGAGTTAAGTCCTAGGGTTAGTGATGTAGCTGAGAAAACAAATTAAATTAGAGTAATATTAGTTACTGGAAGGGGGTTCTGGGATGCTGACTCTTTTCCAGGTTGTACCAGTAACACAGTGTGCAAACTTAGACAGATAGACTATTTTTTCCTATCGTGGTAGCAAAATAGAGTGAGAAAGTATCTTTTATTTTTCATTTTTATAGTGTATAGCACAATGCAGTTCCAAACAGAGTTAAGACTTGTAGATTCCAGAGAAATACAAATAATATATGAACCAACATAATGCAATACTGTTCCTAATCAGACAGAGCTCCCATTTATTTCAGTGAGAATATTGCCTGTGGGATCAGGTTGACAGGTCCTAATCAGGGCTCAGTCAGCTGTCAGCTTTCCCCGGCGAGCTGAGTACAGGGGATTCAACTTCATCTCACCCTCCTTCTGCCACTCCTCTGCCCTCACAACAGAAGCTCCGTATTCACATTCAGAACAAGAGCACTCACGACACACTGATTTCATTCTGGCCAGGCCTGGCATTTCCCGTCTTTGTTAGCGTCTGCGCCTGCCTCGCTGCCGTTTATTGTACGCCTAATAAGTACATAAAGGCTGAGGAATGGGGATCCGAGCAGACTCACAGCAATGAGCCTCCAGGAGCTTGTTTGCCTGGGCAGACAGACTGGGTAAACAATTAGCTCCAGCTCCAACATTCAGGTCCTGTAGAAGAATTGGATGCTTGGCATTGGCCACCCTCCATGACATTCAAAATTTGGCTTTTCTCCAATCAAATGTTTAAACATTTGAGACTGTTTGTCCGGACCCAAAGCCTCGGTTAGGAATTTCTGCTCCATTCTATTTTTGTAAATGGAGGTTTGGCGATTATTTACTAAGAACTTTGAAAAAAAATGCACTTAGCTTTACAGCAAGGGTAAAAGAGAGTTTGTTTGAAAGTCATATAAAGGAGCAGGTCAGCACTACCAACACATACTACCAACTCTATAAGCACTGTACACTTAGATAAAGTATAACTTGGAGTGTTGCTGTCACAGACCCTTCTGTGTTCATTGCTGGTAGCAAACAGCTGGCTTTTAATGAAACGTAATAGAGAATTTGTTATTTTAAAACTGCTTTTCCATTTATAATCATGGCTGTTGCAGTACAATGGAGAATTGTATCCTTATTCCTTCATGCTGGCAACACAGGAAATACTCAACAAGTGGTTGTGAAGTATTTATTTTCAAATACGTTAATGATGTGTCTCCAAATCAGTAAAGTTAGTGTACATTGTGTTATGCATGCAGGTTGTACCTTTTGTATCAGGATGTCATGCTTGTTATAGTCCATGCCTTTTATAGTTTCAGATTGATACAATAAAAGATACACTGTATTATCTAAGTCAATCTCCTGTACATCACAAACTCTTACATTTCACCCTAATTCACTTTATCCAACCTGTCTCTTCCATACGAGTAAGGAACTTCAGTAAGTTCTCAAAGAAAATCAACATTCTGTATGCCACAGATCTGTCAAGCCAGCTTTGGCATGGTAAACAAATAAATAAAATATGGTAAACAACATATGAAAATTTGCAGGAAAATATTTTTGATTAGACATTGGAAGAAAGTGAAAAAAAAGGTTGCTTGCTTTCCTGGCAGGCCGGACAGGAGCCAGCAATGTGTGCTTGCTGCCTGGAAAGCCAAATGCATCCTGGGCTGCATCAGAAGCAGTACGGCCAACAGGTCAAGGCAGGTGATTTTGCCCCTCTGCTTTGCCCTCATGGAACCCCACCTGCAGTGCTGTGTTCAGCTCTGGCTCCTCAGCAAAAGAAAGCCATCTGTTGGAGAGCCACAAAAGTGATTAGAGGGAAGGAAAACCTCTCCTATGAGTAAAGGCTGAGAGAGTTGGCGTTGTTTAGCCTAGAGAAGAGAAGGCTCAGGGGGTGACCTTATTGTGACCTTCCGGTGCCTGAAAGGGGACTGCAAGAAAGCTGAGGGACTTTTTACAAGGGCATGTAGTGACAGGACAAGGGGGAATGGCTTTAAAATGAAAGAGAGAAGGTTTAGATTAGATATAAGGAAGAAATTCTTTATTGTGAGGGGGCAAGTCACTGGCAAAACTTGCCCAGAGAAATTGTGGATGCCCCATCCCTAGAAGTGTTGAAGGCCAGGTTGGATGTAGCAACCTGGTCTAGTGGAAGATGCCCCTGCTCATGGCAGGGGGATTGGAACTAGATGATCTTTAAGATCCCTTCCAACTCAAACAATTTTGTGATTCTATTACTGTTTTTAACTTGCCTTTAAGAGCAAAACCAAGTCACTCTTGCATATAATCACTAAAATTGCTATTAATTGTTTTCTTCAGCCATCTACACAGAAGATGCTTAGAAAAGTACAGAGCATATCGCCACGTGGTGTGGGGGAAGCTACAGGCATATAGGAAAGCTCAGTGTGGAAGTCTCAGCCTGTGAGGCTGTACATGTTCCTGTAAAGAAGTCACAACCGGCTCAAAGGCAGAGGATGGTCCTTGCTGGATATTCTGCAAGAGACGGGGTTTATTGGACTTGAAAGGGAAATACAAGGCTCAGCTTCGGACTCAGTCCTGCTTTGAGCAGGAGGTTGGACTAACAGACTTCTAGGGGCAAGCTAAAGTATTCTGTGGTTCTCTAAATAGATTTAATGACTACTGATAGTCTAAATGAATACTAATGACAAGTCATCCCATGTGCTACTGGGAGTAGAGATCTCAGCAGAGAGCCACTAAAAACAATGTTTAAGTGCTCTGGAAGAACTGGTAAGTGCTAGGCAGAAGCTAGGTAAGAGCAAGGTAAATAACTGAAGTTAAAGCTGAGAAATATTCCTTACCTTTCCTAGGGAAATGTACAGTTACATGGGCTCCAAATCAAGAGAAAGGCATATAGACTTCTCTGGGATCAGGCTGAGGCATTAAGCTGGTAGAAAAAGAGCAGAGTGGAAGTACAGAAAAAGCAGTCATTAGCACAAATTTAAAACACCATGGAAGTAATCAGCAAAGCAACCACCAGACTTGCAAGGAAGAAAATATCTAATTTTCTTAAGCTAACACTCAGTCTGGAAAATAAGCAAAAAGAATTTGCCTGGTCACTAATAAACATCAATTTGACCTAACAGATATTACCAAATGTAGGATTTCTGTGACCAGGCAGTTTAAATCACTTGCTATAACTAAAACAGCAAGTAGTGATCTCAAAATAGCAGAAATTCTATGCCAGAGAGGGCATCAGCTCTTTCTGCCACTGGTAAGGGAAACCAGTGATCTCAAATATTTTTGAACCACAGGATAAGTATCTACTTAAAACATCTCTCTGTGCTGTATAGAGAAGGTGACTTAAGCTGAATGATTTCTTCTGGATTTCCCACAGTGACAATGGGACTGTCTAAAAATTACTTCAAACAGTTACCTTGACTAAAAATCAACACATAAAATATATATTAGCATTGCTAGTTAACACAGGTATAGTTCCAAGAATTAAATATTGTTGCTCACAGCCATTTCTAAAATTAGACATTTTAAAATCAGAAGTTTCCAGAAACTTTTCGAGATCTCTTGACTATTACTGTCAATTTATTTTCAATTAGTCCTAAAGCAGAAGGAAAACTGTAAAAGTTTGTCAGAAAGTGAGGGTGAAATGAGTATTTGAATAGGGTATATGGAATTACCCAGATAACTGTGGGCTTTTCTACTTGATTTCAATCTCAGATCACATAATCGGATCAAAGTAATATAATTAACATTTATGGAAACAGATTTTGTCAAAGTATACTTCAGCTTTTGATGAAAGTGCAAGTTTTAGAATAACAGTACTGATATATAGTATATATATATATTCTATATATATACTGATACAGTACACTAGGACTTTTGGGGCCTTTGACCTTAAGATATCTTGCTAACAGCTGAAGTATAAATAGAAATAACTAGACAATGATGAACTAAAGACTGTAATGTACACCTACACTGTGATAATTTTTAACTCAAGACTGACTGTTCTTTAAAATGTCTTTCTAGCTCAAACAAGATTAGCAACTGGGGCAGAGAACTCCATGGGTAATGCAGGATGTCAGGCTGGATCTCCATGCTTCACCCCAGCTATAAAACTCTCTTCAAGTAGGTAACTTGACTATCAAGTGAAACAGCAAAGTGCTTTGCAGCACCTAAGGTACTTCTGAATGGCGTCTTTTCTCGTGGTCCAGGTCCACTACTCCAATCAGTAGTTATATAGGATCTTTCTACTAATAAACTAGGGTGAGGGCAGTTTAAGGACTTTTACTTCTCCTGAGAGCAGCTGAACTACCATTCCAGGTGTATCTGTGTGGATGTCTTTGTTGGGTGTGCTGCTCACTCCTTTTCTGTCCCGGGAAGTCTCCTGCCAAGGTGGCCATGGAATGTTGCCATGGAGTTGTTCAGGATGCCTCTCAGACTTACTGTCTTAGGCTATTAATAAATGTAGGTTGATACTCTGCTCGTCTTAATTCTCATTTTCAATGAGAATTAAAAAGTAATGTGAAATTCTAAAATATATTTAAAGGTTTGATGCATGACTTAGCTCCTGGTGCAGACCTGCTCCCAGACTCGGGTTTGCAGTGTCTATACCTTTATCTGATTTGTCTTGTGTAAGGCTGTATACATGTCATTAAAAACTAAATTTTTCCACTTAAATCTCTGTCCTTGGTTCCGAAGGGAACCCAGGTTAAATGAAAGAGTATAGGCTGGGTGCATATATTTGACATTTTGGAGTTAGAGAGGAAATATTTACAGACCACCAGTAAGTACCTGGTTCATTGTATGGAGCAGAACAGGGTTGTTTTTACATATTCATCTTTGAGCTTTGAAATGCAATCAAAGGCAAACTGTGTCACAAATGAGTTGTAAGATTGCTATAAATATTCCTCATGGGATATGTCTCTGCAAAACATATCATCAAACGGTTTGTCTATCTTCTAGGCTTTGATCTGTGGATGGTAGTAATTAGTGCTGGGAAAGATCTATTGGATTGCCTAAACTGATACATGATATTCAGGATAGTTTCCCCTTCCTAATGTTTTGCCTCACACAGTTTATATATCCAGGGGTCAAGGGGCAGAAATCCCCTGGGATACTATTTCACAACCAATTCACACAGTCAGAGATTTTTCTGGTGACGTTTAGCCCAAATATGTCTTTTCTAATCTCATCGCATTAAACTCTTGTCGTTATACTCCTTAGTGCCATGTGAAATAATTCCTCCTTAGGGTCCTATATACTCTGCACTGCAAGTGCAGACTGTTAGATTCATCTTATGATAAACCATGAAAGTTTTCTTTATTCACCTCTAATGTACTTTTTTTCTCTTATTTACCTCCAATTTGTCTATGTCTCGCGTGGAGCTAGGTAGCCAGAACTAAATACAGTCCTGCAGCTGCAGTCACAGCTGAGAAGCATAAAATTGCAATTAGTACCTTGCAAATGAAAGATGTCATTTGTCACATGGGAAGGAAAAGGATCATAGGTTAGTGAAACAGGTTGCCTATTTGGGAGAAAAATCATCGTTCTCTTTATAGCTGGACACACTAGATTTTGAAAACAACCCAAGTTCATCTTGACAAGATGTGAACAAGAGCCCCCCAAGAGTAATTATGGTGAGGAGCAGTTAACTCTGAATAGTGTACTGCCATCTAACTTTGAGAGTCAAATGTCCACTCCACACAAGCTGTCTAGGCTGCCTCTATTGATGCCCAAGGGAAAATAATTCCAGACTCCATAATATATAACTCCATAATAGCATCAGCATCTAACATGGATGGGCTGAATTGCCTCCTCTCCTCTACTTAAAGATGGCCTTCCCTAGGCTATTGATGTAATTTTTAGATGGCTAAAATTAGCCAAGGCTGATTTTGTTTACTTGTTCCCAAGCTAATCATAACTGACCTCTCCTGGTTCTACTATGACTCCTCTTCAGGTTTCAGACCAGAAGCCGCTTTCAGATAGTCCCGTGTGCTGGCTTTGATGGCTAAACAGCCCTCCTGCACACCTTGGACCCTCATGTTCATTTCCCTTAGAAGATCTGACCCATGCAACGTTATGTGGACTCACAGAAATTCTACCGGCAAAAGCTTATTTGACCAAGAAATTGAGACAGAACCACTCAACAAAATAGTCCCAAATCCTAATTGGTTTTCCTTTTTCTTTGCCTCCCTAAGATGGGCAGATAGACCTGATTTTGATGTCTCCACAGAGCCTACATCCATTGCAGGATGATCTTGACAAGAACACCACCTTGTTAAGACCATAGCTAGAACATAGCCTGAAATATGATGCGGTCCCTCAGAGTCACACTGCTGACTTCAAGGTGCCTTCATGCTGCTGCAAGATGACCAGGTGTCAAAATTAGTATGAGCTCAAGCATCTCACTAGAAATGACACCAATTCTGGCTGTACAACGGGATAGGAAAGGCCCTTCCCTGCTCTGCAGGGTGGGCTCTCACTGAGGGAGAACCTTCTGTTTTGCTGCGTGCTTGAATAAGGGATTCCCTTTAATTCCCTTATTTGAATTTGATTCTCGTTAAACAAGCTGGGCATGAGGCGAGTATTATCTCCAACTGAAGCTGAAAAGATGTCTACTAATATCCTCAATGACCTTGTGAGTATACAGTAGCTTCATGGTCACATACAGCACTTAGAAAATGTTACAGCTCACTATTCTTAAATGAGCACATAGTGGATTTGAAACTGCCAGATGGAGAAGTGACACAACCAACAGAATCTAAACCCAGCAGATAGATACAGATTGGCATGAAAACAAAACCAGTAGTGATGAATTCAATTGAATTTTGCATAACACTGAAGATTCCCCTTTTCAGGAAATTCCTGAAGTTCTCAGGGAGTGCAGTTGCAGTGGATGTTTTATTTTTAAGGTGTCATTTTTGGATTACTTCACTGTAGTGATATGCTGTTTATTCAAATGGTGAAGATGCAGTGTCTTAAAAGAATCTCAGTCTTGCTGGAGCAAATCCAGATGCCTGTTTTGTCTCAACAAGTTTTCACTATCATGAAATTAAAGAGGGACTGTTAGTTTAAATATCGCTCATCAGAAATGTTCTCAATAACATGAATAGTAGGAATTCTCTATAGTTAAGAGCACATATAAAATATATAGCTGTGGATCTTGAAACATGCTGAATTCAAAATATTAATCCTCTTTTTCTTCCTTCTATGCACCTCATAGTTTGATCAAAATTTTCTATATAATATAGTCTATTTAGAGAATCCCATGCCACCTCTGACAGATATGGATAATCCCATTAAGCCTTTAAGCTGAGAATTCTGGTGGGGGGGATTATTATTCCTAAATGTACTGTATTTTCAGTCCACTGTTACCTCATGTGTTTCCCATATAGTAGTAGATTAGTTTTCCAACAGATTTAGAAACTTTCTGTAAAGCTTGAGTTTTCTCAGGAAAAGCCCTTTATTTGCACAGTTATGTCTGCAGGTGGACCTGTGCAGTAGAAACTTTCCCCTGTCTGAGAGAATTGCAGCTAGATGCTCAAATATCCCTATCCATCCAGGAAGAAGACAGACACACTGAGTGGGCTTCACTTCATGTAACTGTAGGCACCAAAAAGTTAGATTTAACCTCTCATGACAGACAGCAGAATAAAATGAGTGCTTTTAAGGAACGATTGTCCGGCCTAACTTACATCCCATTTTAGGATGTAATTAATTGCCCTCTGAGGTAGCCCCTTAATACCTGCAAAAGGAACGTAGAGTGGTCATGACTAGCTTTTAGTTGTCTTTATTCATCAGTGGAATCCCCTCTGAGGCTACAGTCCTCCTCCATGCTGCTCCACAGTGTCACTCTTGCTGATGACAAGATTTTTGCCAACACAGGAAAGATATTGTATACATTCAGTTGTCAGTTTTCCTACTTGGCAATCTTTTCCATAAACTAAACAACTCAGATTCCCAGTTCTCACGTACTTCCCTTCAGAGCTGACAGTAGAAGCATTTTGCTTCTGGGAACTAGGAATAAGTACCTCCCCCACCACCCTTGCATCCACCTGAGGAAGAGTTCCTTCTCTCCTAGTGGTATCATCCTGTGGTGCAGCACATCTGAGGTGAATGTCTGGCCTTCCCCTTCCCATCAGCACAGCACCCAGTCATGGGAGAGTCACCACTGCAATTATTATCATAACAATTCATTGAGATAGGATATGCTCTCACACTTGTTGCACAGACTTGGGAACTGTGGCACCAGAGCCTTCCTGAAATCCTGAACTAAAGTAGGGGTAGGGATGAGGAAAGGACTTGCTTCTCCAAAGCCCTAGTCTGCATCATTCTTGCCTTTAAAACAGACTGTTTCTAAAGGGATAGAGAGTATCTTCACCTTTAATTTTCTCTCACAGTTAAAAAGCACTTCAGGAGACAGGGTGTGAGTGAGCAGCGGTCTGTGTCCCAGGGAAAGGAGAGGGAGCCGGCTGGAGAGCTGCCATTGCAGTGGGGAACTCCAAGGACTTTTCTTCTGCATTGCATCAGCAGCGAGCAATGGGGAGACTCATTTGAGCCAACTGTGCATTGTCATTCTTCCTTCCAGACTCAGTGGTCTCTGAAATCACTTCATTGTCTGCAGCGGAATCTGGCACAGGCCCACAATGCCAGGTTACTTCATTTCCCTGCAGAATAAAAGATTTCTTCAACCATGAGAAATTATCTCCTGACAGTGCCATTCATTAGGGCTCCCACCTGTAGACTGTTTCATTTTCAGCTTACTCACAGGGTGCTGAAAAGTCAGCGTGTGTGTTATCACTTGACAATATAGTACAGCTAATACCTCTTCACCCTTATGTATGTTGTCACTTACTGCTCTTTGCCTCAACAATGGCTCACAGTAACATGCAGATCTTGGACTTCACTCTCTTTTAAAAAAACCTTGTGCAGCCCAATTTCACCAGAGCTCTTGCTTCTTAAGAATTATACACATAGGGGGAAAAGAAATCTATATTTGGTATTTTTTTCCTCTTTTGAATTAGAAAATTAAAACATCAGATTTTGTCTACAGATGCTCAATAGAGCAGGACAGTAGCTCATTATTTCTAAAGACAGGCCAGACAAACTGTCCTTTCTGAGCTTATGGTTTAATGTATACCCTAAAAGTAATAAAAATCAGAAGTTTTATGGCAACAAAATGTCTCATAACTAAATTTCAAACTAAACATTCTTCTCCGCTCCTTTTGCCATTAAAGTTTTGCCCAACGCTTTCTTTAAGGTTTCATTCTCAAGAGGGGGCTTGTAGACACCAAGCCTTGTGGTGTTTACTCACCCATCTGTGTTGTACATAGAGACACACTTCATGGAATCACGTCACCATAGAGTGGTTTGGGTTGGAACTGATCTCAAAGATCTTCTAGTTACAAACATCCTGCCATAGGCAAGGATAATTTCCACTGCAGCTGCTTCAGGCAGAAGTTTGCAGTCCTGTATTGTATCATAGATAGCCCAGGGCACCCCAAACCCCTACAATTAAGTGAGGTGAGTCGCACTACATACATTTTAGCATCTGTATCCCTGTCCCCCTGTCTGCTGCAAAAACTTCTATCAGCATCATATCATCTAGGATTGTGTCTGAATTTGTGTCTGGAAGGCCCTGGAGCACATATGGCAGCTGTAACACAAGAGGCTGCATGTCCATAGAAAGCAAGAACCCACCTGGACCACTGCTGCAGGCCTGAGACCCACTCTAACCAAACCTCACAACATTTCCACCCCTGCGAGGCATGGGCCAGCCCTTCCATCCATGCACATCAGCAGATGTGTGTGTACAGGGCAAAGCTTCTGAACAGAGGGACTGCACATCTTGTCGGGACGTGACTGGACACAGAATCAGATCAGGAAGGGATCTATGGTTAGTATGGCACTGCAGACAGAGCCTGACTTGTCTTCTGCCTGCTGATACTCCAGGGATCTGCCTCACTGTTGCATGGTCATTCCCTCATGGCCCAAGAGCAGCTGCACTGGTGTCACCAGCCCTTCCCCAACACCAGTTGCATTCTCTAGCTGTGTTTCTGTTGGAGATGTTTGTCCTTTACCACTGAGGACCTCTTCCTCACACTGCAGTTCTCTTCTAACCATTCATAGTTGACAAAGACTTGTCTGAGTAGTTCCTTTTTTTTTTTTTTTTTTTTAATGTAGTACATGCTTTTTCCACTCATTTGGTAAGATCTTTCCACAGACTCAGATGGGGATGGCTAGGGCCAAGCAAATGCAAATTAGAAAAATCGTGTCTGGGAATGTAAGATCCTGTCATATTTCGGCTCTTCACAAATTATCCATGGGTGAGGCAAAGGTTTTGCTTTGCTTCAGGCTCTCCTCATCCTTTGTAAGGGCAGCAGCATGGTGAAGAGGTCAGTGGAAGGCTGCAAATCAATTGATTCCTACGAAATTTATATTTCCTTTCTAGAATAATGGTGATCAGTTGGGAATTTTGAAAAATCTTTTTCTTTTGTGACTTTTCTTGTGGAGTTAAAACATTGCAGGATTTTTGTCTTCTTGGCCCTGGTTTCCTCTTTTCTTGCCAGATATCATTATAAAGATTCAGGAAGGATGAGTAATTAAAACCCATGCAAACAATGTGTCGGACAATTAAATTTAAATGTTCGCTTGATGAGACAACATGGGTGACTGACCGCAGAGCTCCTGCAGCTGATGCCCTGTGGAGGCAGGAGGGGCCGCGGGGGTTCACCCCACTCCTGGGGACCTTCTGAAAAGGGATCTGGGTACCCAGACACTAGGGACAAAGAGTCTGTTGCCCTCGGGGCTGTAGGGGTGCCACGGGCTGCACTCCAAAATCTCGCACCGGGACGGCAGCCCCTGAGCTGCCCGTAGTGCCAGAGCACAGCGAATAAAAACAAGGAGGGGGAAAACCTCTATGTTTTTTCTCGGGAAATAAAAGAAAATAGCAGTAAAAGAATAAAAAAAAGGGGTGACGCAGCCAGGACGCACTGGGGCGGCGGCCCGCGGGGGAAGCCTGCGCGGAGGGACGGCCCGGGCCCGGCCGGGGAGGGGCGCGGCGCGGCGGGGCCCCGCGGGCGGCGATGCCGCCGGGAGCGCTGCGGGGCGGAGCGGGGCGGCGGCGGGATCCAGCGGTGGGATCCACCTGCGGGAGGCGCCGCTCCGCCCCGCCCCGCCCCGCTCCGAGCGCGCCGCCGAGGGCTGGCGCCCGGCGGGAGGGAGGGGAGGCGCTCCCGAGCCCCGCGGAGGCGGCGGGAGAGATGGGACCGGCCCCGGCCCCGCCACCTGCCTGAGCCGCTCCCGGAGCCGCCGCCGCCGCTGCGGGGAGCCGGTAGGTAGCGGGTCCCGTCGGTCGGGAGGGCGCCGTGGCGTGCGGGTTGCCCCGGCGTGCCGGTCGCCCCGGGGGGACAAAGGGGCGGCGGGAGGATGGCGAGCGCCGGGCTCGCCCCGGGCCAGTGCCTCACCTGCCGGCGGGCGCGGCGCCGAGGACGCCCGGCCGTGCGGGCACCGGGCGGCGGGAGCCGCTGTCCCGGCCGGGGGCGAGCGCTCCCTCCGCTCAGGGCTTAATGTTTAACCCCGCTCGCATCCACCGGAGCGCACCGGGCGCCGCCTCCCCGGCGGCGCCGGCGACAAAAGGGCGAACGCGGCTGCTCCCCGCCGGTCCCCGCTGCGGGTCCGCCGCTGCGGCGGCCGGCGCCGCTGCCGGTGACCAACTCTGAAAGGACGGCGGGTGAGGGAGCAGCCTTTGCTGCTTTTCACGCTTGGGAGGCGTCTGAAGGTAGCGCTTCGCTGCGGTCCTATGCCTGGATTCATCACTGTGTCCGAGGACCTTAGTATTTTTGGGGTGGCTTTTTAAGACATACGTGACACTGAAGCGGCTGCTGTAGCCTGGGGCAGTTGTTCTTTGCCTCCTGCCCCGAGCGAGGTCCGAGGGGTTGGTGAGGTCCCACCGGGACCCAGTTTGTGCAGCTGCCCCGTCACTCAGGTGGTTTGGAAGCCTCGGGGATGCAGGTCCTTCCTACAGCGTACCCCGTTATATGACCATCACTGTCTCCTTGTAATGCGGTTTACTCTTGTACCGTGATACCGAAGCTGCTTGACATTCAGGGAAAGAGAAAGAAGGAAAAAAGGAGGGTGAAAGGAGGCAGTCCTAGGAATTGAACTAAATGGAAACACATAGTATGCTCCCTTTTCTCAGTGACACGCATGCTGAAACAACCACTGTGCCCGGTGTGTATGTTAATAGGCACACCCGTGGCCTGCCAGTATCAAAGTTAGTTTCAGGTTTTCCAAGGCATCTTTTCCTACAGCCCTCAGTCGAGCAGGTAAGGCAGTGTAACTCTCACACCACCCTTGGCATCTCAGGCAGGCTAATAGAGTTGTTAAATTTTTAATGGCAGTAAGGCTTCTGTAGTTATTAAAGTGCAACTCCATTATTTTTGCTGTGTTTTAACAAGTTCTGTGACCAGGAAAAGCAGCAGAGGTATTTTGGCACGGCACTGACAGTGATTTAGTTCTCCTTTATAATTTGTTTTGAGGCAGGTTTTTCTCTCTCGCTGTCTTGGTTTTCTCTCTTCATTTTTTTTAGTATGTTAATCTTTCTGGCTTCCAGCACTGTGGAAAAACTTCCTTCATTTCAAAATGTAATGGAGACTGTTCAGTTAATGGGTTTTCATACTAGATGATCCAAGATTTATTGTTATTTAACCATCTATTAAAAGAACCACCCCCGAAGTAGTGAACTCTTGCAGAAAAATTACTTGCTTATTAGAAAATTAGTTGTGTCCATCCTGAACAAGGCAGTTTTCTTTCAGCAGCATCTATCTTGGGGTGTGAATGCCTATAGCAAGCAGGAAAATGTGTCTGTAAAGTATTTTAGTGGCGTGGGGAGCCCTGGGGTAGCTGTCACTGTTTCCATTCTCTAAACAATTTTAATGCCATTAGTGAGTGTGATTATGTACAAACCGCTTCTAGGGGGTTCCTAGGCTGGATGTCAGAGCAGGGCTTTGTGCTGAGTCAAAGGGTGGATTGAGTTTATGACACAGTTTAAATAGAAACAGAAGAGCAGAGCTACAGTAGAGCAGCAATTCATTCAGTGCCGCTCTGTGATAGCCGTGCAGGGAAGTGCTCACTCCTTACCAGTTTGTTCCGTTTGAGAACACCTCTCACAGTCACCTATGAGTAAGTAGCTGAGGATAGAGAGTTTTAACCCCGGGGGTTTTTGCAGCTTTTTGGTTTTGTTTCAATTGAAAATGAAAAGAGAAAGTAAAAGGAATGAAGAGCCTTACTGGAAAGTCTCTGTTTAAATGTAGACTGCTTTTTCAATGCCTTCATTTTTAAGAGGAAGGATCTACACAGAAAGAGATACTATGCTCTAATTTGCAGTGTGTTATAAAAAAGACATATTTATTCTATTTGTTGCTGCCCAGGTCTGATTCAGTACCAGTTATGTCTCCAGATAGGATATAATGATGAAGACTTCAGTAGATGCCTGGGTTTGTGAGCACTGTTTAGCTTCTATAGTCAGGTATAAACTCACAACTGTATTTTATTGTCAGGTTTAAATCACATTTTAAGTAATAGAAAAGTTCTGTAACTGATGAAAAGGCTTTTTTATCCCCTAGCGCTGCAATGTGATCACAGCACAGAAGCAGCCGGGGAAGGGGTTCAGAAGGCTTGCTCAGAGTAAAGTGGAGTAAATACCACTTTACACAGCACAGCACGGACACAAATACCATCTTCTGAAGCCTTTTTTCTGGGATCAGCTCGAGTCCCATCTCCTGTCTTGTTCTCTTCATAGGGCGGCTGCCCTCTGCTGTCTAAAGCTGCCCTTCCAAGTGCTGGCGGTGCTCTGGTGGTGATAGTGGGGAGATAAGGGAGCGGTAATCTCTTTTCTCAAAGCAGATGATAATCTCGGAGGAAGCGGAGGAGCTGTTGGGTGCACAGTCCCTTTAGTGGGTCGTCGTGCTGACAGGCACGAGGGAATCTGGCTGCTTGTGCAAATAACAACTGACAAGACATTTCTAATTTTCCCCTGCCAGCTAAATAAACCAGCCAAAGGCCAGCAGAGGCTCGGTTAGCACGAATGGGTTTTAGCTCCAAGAAGTGGTGCGATTTAGATTCTGTGTGTCAGGAAAGCTTCAAATATGTGGGAATAATTTTGGCATGAAGGAAATGAGTGCAAATGTGCTCTTAAATGATGGATGGAATTGGTTTGATGCACAGTGTAACCATGATTTAGCCTGTTCTCAGCTTCTAATTGTGAAACCAGTAAGCACTGCTGCATGCAGCCCTCACTGACACAAGCAGGACAGCTAGCAGTTGACTTAGACCAGTGTATATCGTCTTTGTGGGGATGGAGTGGTATCACTTGGTCCTGTTACCTTCTTTTTTTTTTTTTTTTTTTATGTAACAATGTATTTGATAATTCAGCAGGTGTTCCCTGTGCCATCCTTACACCAACATGAAACTCTATCATTTCATAGCTTGCAAAACGCACCTACATCCAATATTAAAAGCTGCTGTGGAAGGAGTCAGAGGAGCTGGTGGCTTTCCTTGAATATCAAGTATTTTCCGATTTTGGGACATCCAAAATGATGCAATGCTGATTAAAATGGCTTGTATTTGCCAGTGTGAGTCATCTGCTAGATATAAAGCATCACATTCAATAGAGCCTAACCTAGAAAAAAAGGATGTTCCTTTAAAGGTGTCCTGTTTGTTAATGAAAAAATTGCCATCAGAATGTATGGTCACTTCTGGAAGAGTCAAGTACTTGCCTCTGTGTGTATCAGTAGCATCAGTTGTGTTCATCTATGTCCGTTTTCTGGACTTAAAGTTTTTTGATATCCTGCATGAGTCAATTGATACTTTAAAAATTTTGTGCTTTAATGGTACCCTCCATTCCTGAAGAGGATGGTACCAAAAATCTAAGAATCTAGGCCCAATATTTGAGTTGAACACCACTGGACTTCAGCAGTCTGTAGCTTTCAAAGTCTTCTTTGGTGCAACTTAGGGGTGGAATATTCCTACAAAAAGCATTGGAGAGAAGGATTTTTCTTTTTTATTCTTAGATGGCTGTGGTCATTTCCTGTGTGATTTGCTTTGCTTTACTCGTTTGAGGCATTTCAGGAATGATCCTCCAGTTGTGATCAGTGTAACCTCAGCAGGGTTTTAAATATGTGTAAGCTCAACATAATTGTGAACTTTTGTTTGAATAATCTTTGTGTGAGGGAGATCCTGCTTGCCTTCTTGCCCAGGGCACGGCGCCTCCTGCAGCGATTCAGCTGTATGGCTAATTTTCAAATAAACTGAAGTTACACATTTTTTTGATGCAATACTAGTGCATGCTGTTCTCTGCAGTCTCAGGCACTCTGCCTGGGGTTCATAAACACATTTACAGTCGCATTTGCCTCCCTGTGCTCAGAGGGGGTTGGTTTGCATTTCTAATTAATTGAGTTTATAAAGCAATAAGCCAGTGTGTTAACTGAAAATTCCCTCAAGAATTGTAATCTTCCTTCATTAGCTGCCTATGTGTAATCATATCACCCTTTCTCATGTAAGCCTCAGGGAGAGCCAATGCCACGTGGAGCAGAACCTTTGTCTGGTGTGAGTTGCAAGGGGAATCGAGTCTCCCCTGTGGTCATATTCTGCAACCCAGCCCCTGACAGGTCACCTTCTTTGTCCCCCCACCTGTCTCTACCATCAGCCTGATGTGTCTGGCTGAGACAGCAAATGGTGTGAAGAGATTTAAGGACATCTCTCAGTGGAGTCAGTAGGGAGGAGCTTTCAGAGAGTATTCTAATCTAGCTGAAGACAGATGCATTTACTCTTTGCAGGAGCTCTGGTTTCTAAATGAATGGATTTAAACAGAATCTGAATTTTCTTTAAGCCGTGTGAAGACAAGTACTCCAACTTCCCACTGATGTCAGGTGGGAGTTGGTGGCTCAGCACACCTAAGGGTTAAATGTCCTGTATTTCAGTGTTAACCTGGGACACTCATTTCAAGACACAGGCTAGGGCATTAGTTTGACACTGAGAAATCTGAGCTATCTAATGTAAGTTAACTCCATTCAAATCGCTTGACCTTTATTATATTTATACTTGGTTAGCAAGCCATTACTTAGCAAGGTGGGATAATCTTGCAACAAGTTTGGGTGAATAACTACTTGCTTTTGCTTTCCACAGACCAGCATTCAGAATGGCAGCCTTGTCCACTTTAATCCTCCTTTTGTGTGCTGCTAAAGATGTGATGCCTTCCAGTCCTCACTGGAAGCCAACTTGGCCATCTTACAGAGTTCCTGTTATCCTGCCGCAGTCTACCCTGAACTTGGACAAACCACAGTTTGATGCTGAAGCCAGACTGGAAGTGGTATCTCCGTGTGGCCCAGCATGCCACAAAAGTTCTCCGCTGCCAACTTACGAAGAAGTGAAGAACTACCTGTCCTACGAAACCTTGTACGCTAATGGTAGCCTCACTGAAACTGAAGTGGGCATATATATTCTGAGCAACGGTGGCGATGGGTCTCGAGGCAGATCTCGAACTAAGAGGCAAATCTATGGCTATGACAGCAGGTTTAGCATTTTTGGGAAAGACTTCTTGTTGAATTACCCATTCTCCACATCAGTGAAGCTCTCTACAGGTTGCACGGGGACGCTGGTGGCTGAAAAGCATGTTCTTACTGCCGCTCATTGTATCCATGATGGAAAGAGTTACGTCAAAGGAGCTCAGAAACTGCGGGTGGGGTTCCTAAAGCCCAAACATAAAGATGGCAGCAAAGGGTCCAATATCACCAACTCGGCAATGCCTGAGAAAATGAAATTCCAGTGGATCCGGGTGAAACGGACACATGTCCCCAAAGGATGGATCAAAGGCAATGCCAATGACATTGGCATGGATTATGACTATGCCCTGCTGGAGCTGAAGAAGCCACATAAAAGAAAGTTTATGAAGATAGGTGTGAGCCCACCAGCAAGACACTTACCTGGAGGGAGGATTCACTTCTCTGGCTACGACAATGACCGTCCCGGAAACCTGGTTTACCGTTTCTGCGATGTCAAAGATGAAACGTACGACCTGTTGTACCAGCAGTGCGATGCCCAGCCGGGTGCCAGTGGATCTGGGGTGTATGTGAGGATGTGGAAGAGGCAGAATCACAAATGGGAGCGTAAAATTATTGGTATATTTTCAGGCCATCAGTGGGTGGACATGAATGGCACCCCACAGGATTTCAATGTAGCTGTTCGCATTACACCCCTCAAATACGCACAGATCTGTTACTGGATCAAAGGCAACTACCTTGACTGCAGGGAAGGATAAGGACAATTAAACTCCTTGAAAGCACTTAATGACTGGTTTTAGTTACTCAACTGAGGAAAGGCTAGACTTGTGCTGCAAATGCATGTGATCGTGTAACATCGGGAGGTGATATGTAGCTTTTCAAGCCAACCACCTTGTTCTTAGGCCAGGGACTCTGTGGTGCTATCGTTACAGCCTGAAACTGGGGAGAAAGGAACGTCTGCTGGGTGGGGAAGGAGCAGGTGGACTTGCTGAATTTGCAGCTGAGCAACTGAAGATTAATTAGGGGCGGATCAGTAAACAGTATGAAAACAGAACCGTCTCCAAAGAATCTTGTAAAAGGGACGCTGTTGACTATCTCATGCCTACAATGTTTGTTTTAATAAATCCTAGGATTAGTAGAAATGCTTTGATCTGAACTTTTAAAAGAAAATATTTCTATGCTGTTGGGGGCTGAAGAAGGGCATTTAATGGTGTTTGCAACCCAAACATTACAGCTTTGTGTTCCTGCATGAGAAAAGGGAGTATGAAAAGGGCAAGGCATGCGCTGTAGGAGATGAATGCCACACAAATAGCATGAAGGCTAAATAACCACATAACACTTCTAACTTCCTTTCAGCCTGAGTGATTTGAGACTTTATTCGTAACATAGTTAAGAAAAATGCTTTTTGAGCAAACAGACCTTGATGTTGCAAGGATTTGACTGTGAAGATGATGTTGGTCGCATGATCAGTGCCATTACATCCTGCTTTGGGAAACACAGATTGCACATGGGATTAAATCTTTATAGGAGCTGGGACCTGTGAAGGAGCAGGATCCCTATGAATATACTAGAAAGCGTGTTGGGAAAGGGGCTTTTCTGTTTATGACCTACTTAGGTCTTTAAACGAAAATCTCATCTCAGCAACTCAGATTTTCAGAGGGGAAGCCTGTCTTTGGTCTTGCTGTCTATCTGAATTTCTGCCTGCAGTGCAGGTAAAGGAGAGAGCAGGACAAGGGTTCTACCAATTTTTCCCCCTATTTGTTGAAGATCCTTGTTGTTCTACCTAGTAATAGACCACACAGAGGGACCCTAGACTTAGAAGTGTCTCTCAGCCATATCCCTTTGACAGTGTAATTTGGGCATCCTGACTAATGTTCCTTGTGTTTTTGGGGTAGGAATACTCCTCCCCATCTAACTGTTGAGTTACAAATAATTCTTGGCAAATGCACAGTTCAGTAATTCTGCAGCTGGAATAGAACCACTTTATAGGATGCAGCCTGAGTTTGCTGTGAAGTGATCCTCTGCTGTCTCTTACAGATAACAGTGACTTATATTTTTACAATAGAAAAATCAGAGTTTAAAACAAGAACTATCTTTTTTAGGTAAAAACAGTGCAGCCAAATACTGTAGCTCAGCAAACAGCATTGGGAAGTCAGAATGGTCTGTACAAACAGCCTTTCTCAGATGGATTGTGCCACTGTATTTCAGTAACAAGTCTAAGGACATGCTGCCATGCCAAGATTATTTTTTACAAAGGAGGATAGACACTGCCTCCAGTTCCGGTTTCCCTTCCATCCATCTCTCACTGTCTCCTGAAGCTTCCCAAGTTGCCCATAGTGCTTGGTGTTGTGGGGCAAATGCAAGTCCCTGGTGAGAAATATCAAAGCTGGGAAGGAATGAATCCAAGCAGAGCTTCCCTATGCTATACCAATACAAGAAAAATGTTAATTCAGCTAAGCCTTTTTTTACCCTCTACTAATTACTACGGCATTTGTAAACATATGCCTGATGGTGCTTTATCTTTGTGGTGGCTTTGGCTCTAGTTCTGACAAACATTTTTGCTGGAGCTGCCTATGATTATTTTTTTATAGAAGCAGTGTACAAAAATGTGGACTCTCATGTGGGTTTTTGGTGCACTCAGATACAAGCAGTTACTAATGCTTTGAAATATGAATAATCACCATATGTATCTGATGGTCTTTTTCTGACTTTTTATTTTAATTTCCTTTACTCTATGGCTGTTATCTGGAGCACTTTTGTTTGAATGTATCACAGTGAATAAAGAAAAGTTACGGAATTTCAATGCAGACATTCTTTTATTTGTGCTGTATTGGATTGCACTTTCAATCTCATTTCAGCTACTTATTTGTAAAGATATTCAGATACAGGCTTATTAAAATCCTTGGTGCTGTTTATTTTCCTTCCATTTTCTTCTGCTCCCACCTCTTGGAAGTTTTTGTTTTGGTGTATTGTTTTTGGTTTTTTCAGTGGGCTTAATTGCTTTATACATTTAGATGCTAATAATCAATCTTAGCTTTTGTATGACTCTTGCAGTTCCAAAACCAGTCTCTGATTAGTTGGGACTGAAAATAACCTATTAGACTGAAAAGCCACATTGTTTTTATGAACTTTAGGGTAAATAAACTATTGAGGAATGTGAACCAGTCAGTATAAGGTCATAACTGAGGTCAGTGCATCTTCTTTTTCTTTCAGTTGATGCAGTTTGAAAAAAAGTTCCTTTGAGGCCAACAGTGAGAGCCACAGTTTTTAGAGAAACACTGGATGCAGAAAGTTTTTCATTTTGAAATTGCTGCCTGTACAACTTTCCTGACCTCTCTCAATGTGCACACTATGTCATGTGGGCTTGAGAATATCAGTCCTGATTTATTGAACATATTTCCCATCCACTGATCCTGTGTTCTCAACTGCTTTGTCAAAGTGTGGGCTGAGAACTTTTCATAGAATCACAGAACCATTTAGGCTGGAAAAGATCTTTAAGATCATCAAGGCCAGCTGTAAACCTAACACTGCCAGGTCCACCACTAAGTCATGTCTCTAAGTACCACATTTTTATGTCTTTTAAAAACCTCAAGGGATGGTGACTCCACCGCTTCCCTGGGCAGCCTGTTCCAGTGCTTGACAACCCTTTTGGTGGAGCAAGTTTTCCTAATATTTAGTGTAAACCTCTGCTGGCACAACTTGAGGCTATTTCCTCTAGAGCAACGTGAGCAAGGTGGTGTGGGTTTGGTTTTTTGTTTGTTTGTTTGTTTTTTGGGGTTTTTTTTCCCCTAAGAGTGTATGCAGCAAGTTCTCTGTAATCAGGAGCAGGATAGTCTCTTCCCACTGTACACCCTGTGCAAACATTCCAGTTGTGGAAAGAAAAGGAAATCTCAGATAACACGGGCAGAATTGTGGTGCTGAAGTTCAGCAGTGTTTCACCTGTGGAGTTGGTGGTAATTTTGCCAGTGTAATCATTGGCAGCAAGGTCAGGTGTGCTAGGCAGGTTGGGAAATTGCATCCTAAGGATATTTGCTTTGATGCTGCAAAGAGAGCTCCTTTAAAACCAGAACTTTAAACTGTGAGAAAGACAGCCATGCAGCCAAAATAAGGCTGATCAAGAAAACACAAGTAACTAAATTATATACAGGCATGGCACTTGAAATTTCATTGTCCAGCCGCTGACTGCCTATGACCTGCAGAACTGAATGAAGTGCCTCATTATTCTTGTATATGAAGGCAAGACAGTTGATGGGTATAGAGGGGCTGTTTTGACTGTGATTGAAAAGGATTAAAATCTGCTCCTGCATCTGTAAGAGGCTGACATATGAAAAATTGTACTTAATTTGCTATAAATCCCTTGGAGAATAGTGCTGGAGATGAAAAGTGAGGTCTCGAAAAAACACAGACCCTGCCGAGCTGTTCCCCAGCACACACTGAACTTAGCCTACTGAAGACTGCAGAGTATCATCATATTTCCTTCTCAGAGAAAAAGTATTTTCCTTGCATCTGTAATTTTTTTGCAGCTGAATTCCCAGGCCTGCCTGTTTAGAGGGCAGCCCTTGTCTTGAAGTTGCACGCTGAACCCCAAGCAAGTATAATACATGCTTGAAATTCTTTTCCGTGTTTCCACTTAATCTGCCATTTGTTAGCAGGTTTTGGTAGTGTGCCAACTCAATATGCACAGGCCTTGAGAAGAGAAGCTTTCAATGAGTGCATAAAGTATGTTGGGTGGGTAAAAACTTCTTTGCTTTTCTGGAGGAAAAAGGAAGCATGGACAGAGAAGAGCAGCAGAGAGTGAAAGGGCAGTATAATTTGTGTCGCAGAGGGAGGTTTCCTAGAGGATCAGTTTCATGGATCTGCATGCGTGTAGGGTTTTTATAAATAATACTGTTAGTTTTCATTCCTAGTTCTACCAAGTGGAGAAGAAAAACTTAGGCACTGAAGGAAATTAAGTCTCTTCAAATGAGCATGTTAATTCCAGCTCTGAAGCCAGTGTGCAGCACAGATGAGATGTTTAGGCTGTGACTTGTCTAATAGATACACAAGAGAAGAGTGACAGTGACATGAGCATTAGAAACCTGATCTCCTCCTCTCAGAAGATGCTTTTTCCTGTCTCACATGGTGACTATTAGGTTGCACGTGCTTTCTGCTTGCCGGCAAAGGTAATGTGGGCTTTTATAGGTAAATGATTATACAAGGGAACAGAAACACCTTAACATGCTTCAGACACTATTATCAACACTGATTATTCCCAGGATAAAATTATCAGTGATGCTTTGGGTGTGGATTGATTTTTAACTAAATGGGCATAGGTTGAGCCATGAAGCAGGCTTATACTGGTTTTTTTATCTAAAGATCTCTAACAGTAATTGAGTGCTTGTGGCTCAAGGGAGGAAGGTGAATGTTCCTCTGCAAACTTTTTATGGACAATGTTTATTTTTTTTACAATAAATTTCATTTAAAAGATTTGTGCATATGCAGAGATCTACAAGTAGTTAAGCACTTCTATTAGTTCACCAAGCAAATAATCATGATATAAAATAGTCCATTTAAATATCACATGTAATATCTGAGATATTTTTTAATGACATTTGCTCATTTACATTCGTTTCAGTTTTGAAATCACCATTTATGCTGATTTGGTGAGGAATGAGTATTTTTCTAGCAAGCCTGACCAACTCAAATACGAAGAGCATGCACAAGAAATACTGACTTGTGATAGGAGTATGAAGATTGTTAGTTTGTATTGGAATGACAGCAGTAATAAGGTATAATAATTTTTTTTCAACTTATCCTAAACAACTTCCTGTAACAATTTTATACCGCATTATCATAGATTTGGTGATTTTCCACAGGTTGCATGCATGAAGAAGTTAATTTAATGATGCTTTGGGTCCCGGTTGACATAAAGTTGAACATGAGTCGGCAGTGCCCTGGCAGCCAGGAGGGCCAGGTGTATCCTGGGGTGCATCAGGCACAGCATCACCAGCCGGGCAAGGGAGGGGATTGTCCTGCTGGGCTCTGCACTGGGGCAGCCTCACCTCGAGTGCTGGGGGCAGTTTGGGGTGCCACAGTATAAAAAAGACATTGAGCTGTTAGAGAGTGTCCAAAGAGGGCCACAAGGATGGTGAGGGGCCTTGAGGGGAAGCTTTACGAGGAATGGCTGGAATCATTCAGTCTGTTCAGCCTGGAGAAGAGGAGGCTGAGGGGAGACCTCATCACAGTCTGCAACTTCCTCATGAGGGGAAAGAGGAGGGGCAGGCACTGATCTCTTCTCTGTGGTGACCAGTGACAGGACCTGAGGCGATGGCGTGAAGCTGTGTCAGGGGAGGTTTAGGTTGGATATCAGGAAAAGGTTCTGTTGGGGAAGATGAAACAGGAAAGCCTTATGGGTATGGTTGCCTGACAAAGGATTTTGGGAATATGAAAACTACAGGCAACATCGAAATGAAAGCCACTTTTGAAATACCAAGTCTTAGTTACTGAACAACTGGAAAACAATGGTATGGCCACTGAAGATAATCCCCTCTTGATGGAACAATACCCTCTGCTTGCAGGCAGGTCCAAGGGTCAGAGCAGACCCTACTAGCTCAGCAGAAGGGGTCCAAAGAGTAGTTTTTAGAAGTTAAGATGTAACGCTCTATGGTAATATAAGAACTCTTATAGGCTGTATGTAAATGCTATAGGATTTGTATCTTGTATTAGATTGGTTAGTGACAATTAGAATATTCAGTACAGAAGATGATTTATTGTATTGTAACCAGGACTTCAGACACTTCCATTCCTTTCCTTTCCTTACTTCCATTCCATTCCATTCCTTCCTCACTTCTACTTCCACTTCTACTCTTGCTCTTACACTCTCTCTCTCTCTCTCTCACCCGTTTACTCTCTTGCTCTCTTGGGCCTGCTCAGAGCTGAGTCTGGCAGCTCTGAGCAGTGCCCCTATACCCAAGCCTTTTGCAATAAACCGACTGTGTCCCAAGACCTGCCTATAGAGATCACTCCGTCTCCGTCCCGACCGAACCCGCCCGTAACCTACAAGGTTCTTCACCCAGAGGGTGGTTGGGCACTGGAACAGGCTCCTCAGGGAAGTGCTCACAGCCCCAAGCCTGAGTTCAATGCTCAGGCACATGGTGAGACTCTTGGGGATGGTGCTGTGCAGGGTCAGGAGTTGGACTCGACGATCCTGATGCCTCCCTTCCAACTCAGCCTATTCTATGGTTCTGTGATTTTTTTGCATCCCTTTACCGTTGAAGCCAGATGTATTTATTGCTATGGACGGGTCAGAAGAGCAGAAAAATGTTCACATTTGCAAAAGTTTGATAAAGGCTTGCCTAACATAAAGTCCCGAGCTGAAGTTGAGGGAGGGCAAAGTGAATTGGGATTGTTCAGTCTGGAAAAGAGGAGGCTTTCGGGTGACCTTATTGTGGCCTTCCAGTATCTGAAGGGAGCCTACAAGAAGGATGGAGAGAGACTACAAGGCAGGACAAAGGGGAATGGCAGCAAACTGAAAGAGAATTGTTTATATTAGGTATTAGGAAAAGAATCTTTACTGTCAGGGTGGTGAGCCACTGGGACAGGTTGCACAGAGAAGGTGTGGATGTCCCATCCCTGGAAGTGTTCAAGACCAGGCTGGATGGGGCTCTGAGCAACCTGGTCTAGTGGAAAGTGTCCCTGCCCATGGTGGGGGTTGGAACTAAATGATCTTAAATGTCCCTTCCAACTCAAACCATTCTGTGATTCTGTTTTGGTCATCATACAGAAAGGGGTAGGTTTAAATGGGGTAGTTTAGATGAGTTTAAATCTGATGTAGCTAGAAAATGGCTTCTTTTAGCTATTTTCCCAAATTTTCTTTCCTTTTTCTGTTCCTACCCATAAAATTTACCATGATGGAAAAGAATGGAGATCCTTAAAAACGAGGGGATCAGGTGCACTTAAGGAAGCCTATTCAACTGGCATGTTTGTGCTTTCCTGCTGCAAGGAGGAAGCTTACCCAACAACTTGGTTCTTCTAACTTTTCTGGCACGGGCAGGTCACACTTGCTTTGGTCTTGACCAAGAATTTGCACCTGGGTCAAAGAACCCTTTCTGATAAAAATTCATTTGAAATCAGGATGTTTCAAGAAAGTCTTTTGTATGAATAGAAGTTCATAGAAACCAAACCTATTTTTCTAATGAATTTCCGATCATACCCTGCTTCAGGTGATTTTTCCTGCTGTGTTCTGGTCCCCATGGGAATGAGGATGACATCCCTGCTTGGAAGATGATATTATGTCTTATCAACAGCATTCAACAAAATTCTCCTGTCCAAAGTCATGCTTTTCCTGAATTAATTGCAGGTTTTTCGCTCTGAATGGAGCGTACAGGGGCTGGTTTCAGTGTTGGTGGGGCAAGGAGGACATGAGAAGAGCATCACTGCAGCGAAGGGTCAGCTGACCGTGGGACTGGAGCCCACAGAAACAGGTGGAGCCACAGGGGTTTTCTGGCCTCTGGCATCTCACAAAAGCTTCACTCAGCAAAGAAGCGTGGGGTGGAAGAAAATGTCACACTGGGCTTCATCCCGCACTCACCAAGTCTGCTATTGTGTTGGGTGGCAGCAGGATTCGTGCGCAAAGGGATCTGCCACATGGCTTAAATGTCACCAGTCGTGTGGGAGCACTTCTCTCCAGCCAGCCCTTCTGAGGGATCATTGTGGCCAATGAAAGGGCAGGAAAGACTTTTCCAGAGAGTGTGGGTGGCAGAAAAGCAACCCTTCATGCTGGGAACACATCAGATGTGTGAAAAACTCTGAAATATCTTTTCCCTGAAGTAAAGAGCTAGGCTGAGTGATCTCTGCAGGTGGAAGGAGGGTAGCTGAGCTCAGCAGGACCCCTCCCCATGCCCAGAGGTGTCTCTGGCAACAGCTGAGCAGGATAGGGATTGCCACACTCTTACCTTTATGGGTGATTTACTCCATATCTGCCATCTGCTTCCAGTGGGAAGTAATTAACAGGAAGAGTACTAAGAAATTGAGAGAATAACCTGAGACGTGTTAGGTCCGCTGTACCAATTAAACAACTGTGTGCAAACAGATACCCAGAAATACTCTTATTTTTTCTAAGTACCTGTGGCCACTGCTGTTGTTGCCAGCACTAAGAACCTTAACTGCATGGGCTGGACTCAAGTGTGTGGGTACTGTGGAGACATCTGCTTTAGAAATTCTCATTTCCCAGGCTTCACCATAAAAACAGACTTTCTGTCTCCTTGTTTCCACTGGACCTCACTCAGGAAGCACAATCCCCTTTTAAGTACATGATCTTAAGCTTTGTCTAATGAAATGTCTTTAGGGTATTTCTCAGTAATCGGCTCCCTGAGTTCTTCCTGTGAGATTCTGCTGCTCTTTCCAGCTTTGTGTCATCAGCAAATTTCATTAATATGCTCCTTCTTCTCGTGCAAATGTTGCTGGTGAATATATTTAGTTCAGACTGGCTAAGAGTGATGCTTGAGAAGCTGTGCTTGTAACCTTTCTCTACCCTGACGCTTCCCCTTTCAGCACCTTTTGTCTCTGCTTCAACCAGAATCTTTTGTTAATAATTCCCTTTATGGCACCATTTTAATTGCTTTGCTGAAATCCAGTTAGATGAGGTCCACCAAAACCAATTATTATAAATTAAATTATTGCTTGAACAATGCTAAGAATCTGCAACAAATTATGTGCAATATATTTGGCCTATTTCATCATGCTCACTTTAATCTTTAAAGTTCACGAGAAAGAAATCACAGGAACTAAGATTACAGTTTTGAGGCATAGATTTAGTGTAATGCTATCAAAATAACTGGAAGTCATATGAGACAAAATTTCAAAATTATCTAGGTTTCAAGCCTAGGAAAAGTTGTACACATTCATTTTTCTTTGTCTCGGTTTTGAAAGACAGGTGTCTGCTAAGGAAGGCAGAGGCCCCCCTTGAAGTGGCAGATATAACCCCTTTTCCCTCCAAGTTATTATATTTTGAAATCAAGAGCCTTTAGGCGAAGATGTGGGAAATAGGAATAACAGTTCTTTACTATATATATATATGTATATAACCAGTCAAACAAAACAACAACAACTATGGCAGTAACAGCAGTCACAAACCCAGTGCCAGCCTTCTCGGCTGTCAGGCTATTTCCCCTCGGGTGCAGTTCCGCTCGCAGCCGGCAGGGGCGCTGGCGGCTCCCGGTGAGCAGGGCAGGTGCGATGGTTCCCCCGCGGCTGCAGGGGGCGCTCCGGAGCGAGCTCGGGAAACCCGCGGCTCTGGTGCCCTGGGATCCCGGGAAGGATGGAACAAAGGCTTCACAAACCCCTGGGCAGCTGATCCCGGGCTCTCAGGAACAGCAGGCTGAAACAGCAGGCTAGAACGGCGGCTGGAACGGCAGGGACGGACGCAAATCCCGGGTGGCAGGCGAGATGTATCCAGATGGGAGAACCCCACGGACGCCCAGGCAGGCAGGGCGAGCAGGGCTACAGCGTAGCGAAAGCTCGAAGCAGCAGCGGGGCAGGGCAGCCACAGCCCGGTCTCCAGCAGGGCAGGGAAAGCGGCTTTTGGGGTCCCGGCGTTGCTTCCAGCAGGAAGAAAGAACGGCCAAAAAAGAAAGAAGCAGCAGCTCCTTTCTCTGCAGCTTCTCTCTCCGGACGCTCAGAGCGAACTGACCCCACACCCAGGTGTAGACAAAGGAGTAGCCAGGCCCGCCCCACTCCCCTTTTTGTCTTTCTTAAGTACAGCTATTTGTCCCCTAGCAACATGCATATGGGAGAAAATTCCTTTAACAGGAAAAAAAAACTAAGACTAAACTAAAACCCCAACATTCTTAAACTCTAATCCAGAAGACGAAGACTTTATTGGTTCTCTTCACAGAGCTTATTGTTTAAAAAACCACACATAAAGCCTAAGGACACAAAAGAGAGTTTTTTATTCCATTGATGCCTTATTTGCATTGTTACTAATCTGAGCAGATGTAAGATCTTTAGCATCATCATGATGATAAAACAGCTCATTCTTTTGATGTCAGATAAAACACAATTTTCATGTGATTACGAAGCCAAGAATCATAAAATCTGTTGTCATGATATCTTCCCCTACAGTTGAAAGGGGTGAGGCATCTGGAAATGGAAGAATCTTTTCCTTTGCTTCCATAAAAATAGTGTTGCCTTCTTTCCCCTCTCAGTTTTGATTCCTGCAATCTGGAAAGATTACAAAAACAGCCTGTGAAATCAGTTTATGGAAGGATTTAGTAGAAATCCTCAGTTTAGGGTATGAAATGTTTTGTTTATTTGAGTGGAAGAGCTGAATCAGGCATCAAAGTCAGGATTATCGTCGGCACTGTGTTACACAATCCTTTACTGTTTCAGGGCTGTTGATGATGAGAGGGTCATGGTTCCCTGCATCACCACCTTGCCTCTGCCACAGCCTAAGAGGGTTCTCCAGCACACAGGGGTGATCTGGCATGAACCAGAGGCTGCCAGGATCCCTGTTTACCCCACAACAGGGCAGTGGGAGCAGCCTGGGTAGTCCTGGCTTCTTGGCACTGAGCTGGGATTTGTGTTTTTCACACCATCACAGTGCAACAGCCAGAGTCACGTACCCATCTGAAAAAATCCTGTTTGATCACTCTTAGGTTTGACTAAGGTACTCCCATGGCACATATTTGGTTTGGGATTTGTTTTGCTCATGTCTGTTTTCAGCTGCTCACAAATTCCCATAATAATGCTTTTTCTTGTGATACAGTAAGAATTGCAGCTTAGGACTTATGTGCAGGGAGACTTCTTGTAACGTTGATACCAAGCACTGGCACCTTCACTTAGTCACTTGCATTCAAGAGCATTATTTTTTCCAGGAATCCTGTTGCTGAGAGATGAGCCACAGGAAACCACACACACTTGCTTCTGTGAAAGATCTATAATTTGAAGGTGAAATGGGAACAGGCTGCAGGATTTAATGAACTGTTTCACGCAATCCCTCTGAATTAACACATATGGTGGCTTCAGGCCTCACAACATTTCACAGGAGACCAAGGGCCATTGCTACTACAGTTTTTAATAAACTTGGTATTCAAAGTCTGCAAATTCTGAGTTCTACACATATTTTTGCTGCTTAGTGCGTGATATGTGCCTGCTAAATATTCTTACTCAGGCAGGACATGGTATATTACAAGGCATGTCAAAGAGAAAGCATGGCTTGCTTTGATCTTGGGGGTTCTTGCACTACTTTCCATTGAAGGTTTACATTTGCTCTTCATACACTCTATGCAGTTTGTTTGGCTTTCAGTAGAAATGACAGGCAGAATTAATAACAGGTCTAATATCTCATCAGGAGATGCATTCCAAAAATTTCTATCTACACAGTGAGTGTTTGAAAGCCTATATGGGATCCTTGTCAATAAAATTCTTCTGCTTCACTCAAAGAGGGACTTTTCATTAGTCTGGGAAAATGCTTTCCTCATTACAAAGCCTTACTTTCAGGAATCCAGAAGGATGTTGAAGGTAACTGATAATTTTTGAAGAATAAGCCTTTCACACTAATACAGCCCAAGCTTGCCTTTTGTTTCTTAAAAAAATATTAAAACAATATTCTTTGCAGCCAAGGATGAAGCTATGTTACAGTGCTCTGGGACACACTGGAGAAAGCACATGGGAGTGTTTAATTAAGAAGATTTTTCAACGTATGTGAACCTTGAGTTAAAGCTGCATGGGCCAAGAGAATGCTCACACTTCTGAACTTTGGAAGAGTTCAGAGATTGCAAACTTGGATTGTTCTACAGGGACCTATCTGGTACTCACACTGTCAGCAGCACACATGGAGCATTGTTTTATACCTACACAGGCACTCCATCACTTGAGCAGAAACTGCATCACTAGATGGTTGGGCATTTTGAGGAGGGGCCAGCTATGTGACCAGGGACAGGAGTTATCTTTGTCCTTATACTTCTCAGACACTTCCTGACAACAAAGGAATGGTAAAACTTAGGACTCTCAGATTCCAATCTCTGCCCTAATGAACAGAAATTCCTCTGCATATTTTCTGCCAAGTTTTATCTTGTCTGCTGCGCTCCCCATTCTTCCTCATCACTACCATCTGGTGCTGGAGACATTCCACTTCATGTTGTCTAAACTGGTTGTCAGAGAGTTAATGAGTACCTGGATAATACAGAAGGGAGACATGTTCTGTCCTTCCAGCACATCCTGTTAGTCAGTGGGATTTCCCCCTCTCCTTGACTTTATTTGTGATGCAGTAAAAATAGAGCAGCAGAGTTCCATGCAGTATTGTGAGCAGGGTTTACTTTTAATCAAGCTATGTGGTCTTTTTACAAAATCAGTGACAAAGCTGCTATTAAATACCTTTGAAGTTCTTCATAGCCTCCAACCTCAAATGCTTCAGCAAAACAGATCCATTAAAGCTTTTAGCTAAGAGATAAAGAAGGTGAGTAATAGGAGCTTGGAAACAAAGCTGGATCTGTTTCCTCTGGAGTATTGAAGAACTCTTCAAATGCCAATGGGCATGAGCAAGCCCAGCCTGGGAAGGAAGATAAGAACATGTTTGGATGCCATCCATTCTCAAGATGAGAGCAACATTCTCACAAACAAAATCATAGTTTTGTGTCAAACACAGTGTCAAGGCCAAGACTGACTGTATGTCAAAAATGGAATTATCCACCAGCTGTTATGGGGTCTGAGCACCAGCAAGTAGAAAATGACCCTGATCTCTTAAACTGCATGGGATTTATGTCTTATGGGATCCAACTTCTATCCACAGGGTGGTAGGTGAGATTCAGCCCTTTCTCTTTACTGGCAGCTGTCCAAACACCAAGAGCTTTTCATAGCAAGGTCAAAGTCAAGAGGTATCTATAAAAGTGCTAGACCAGGAGGCAGGTAAGAGCCGGCCTCTGCCTGGAGACAGCCTGTCTACCATGGAGAGGAGCTCTTCTATAAATCAATAAAAGTCTGCCCAGCCAGAAAAAAGGAAAGCATTAGAGATTAAAATCATGGGGCCATGGTTCACAGGTTTGCTGTGAATGTGCCACACCAGAAACCTTCTCCACCCCAGCACTATTTCAGTGGGAAATACTCCTCTCCCGCTCATGTGGAACATTAACCAAAGTTATTGCTGAAAGCTCCTTGGAGAAGACAGTGAATGCAAAACCTTTGTCTTAGGCTCACTCACTGGGCTTCTCAGTCCAGGTCCCATCTCCTTTCACAGCCACTTACCTGTTTACTGCCTTTTTCTCCTCTTTTTAAGCTTATCCCTTCACCTGGGCTTGTTCCCATCACATCTGAGTTGGCTCCTCATCTCCCAACAAAGACAGTAGACGAGGATATCCTGGCCAAGCATTTCCTTCTTTAGTTTCTATGTCACTTCTGTATTGACTAAAAATCTGCATCCTTCACTACCTCTCCCAAACCAGATCCCCAAGTCACAGTCTCATATGGGAATTTAGATCCTTCTGAACTTCTCTGTCGCTTCTTCTTCCTAATCCAAAATTTCCAGCTTCTCTGTAATCATTTCCTGTTTCCAACTCCTATCTTAAACATTTCCGTGCTGAATTAAAATGCTTCTTTCTCAGTGATCCTGGGAGCCTGGATCACCCAGAGCAGCGCAGATCCCAGTCCTTGGTTCCAGCACCAGCTACAGCTCTTCATCATTGGGAAACTCAATGTTTGTCCCTGATGTCTTCAACTGGAGCAGTCGTAGAAGTGTGGTGGATTGGATGCCTTTGCAGTCAGGTTAACTATAGGCCCTGGTTAGCATCGCACTCGAGGCTGTAAATGGTTTGAGCACACAGGATGAAAATGAAAGGTTTGAGCTCGTGCAGTAAGGACTCTCTTCAAAGCTGGCACTTATTTGCACAGGAGAAGCCTCTGTAGACTAAACACACAGTTGGGTTTTTTTCCAGAACACTTAGAGGTTGCTCAGATTTGGACAGACTTTTAGAAAACTGTTAAGAGAGATATAACTGATGCAAACACATTTCTATACCCAAAATGTTGCCTTTTCTTTTTCTTTTTAACCTGTGCAACAATCTCTTTCATCTCCTCATTTCACTACAGGAATGAGTGAAGTTTCCAAGAATATGTCAGCAGAAGGCTGAACATCAAGAACATCACCATCTTAGAGCTTGAGTTTGGCAAGATCTTAGGACCTTTAACAGGATCTTCTAAAAGGAAGTAGCAGGAAATCTCAATAACAGGCAGAGTCAGTGAGATCTGAGACTTGTAGTGGAGGCTGAAAGGAATTGCAGAGCAAAAGATTTAAGACAGGAGTTCAAGAGTTCTAGAGCTTCTCAAAGAGTTTTGAAGGCAATGCCAGGAAAAGCTGCATATGGAGTTGGAAGAGTAGAGAAGATGGAGTGTTAAGGCACCAAAAGGATGTGAAAGATGGACTGGACATCTGTTTGCTCATTATGGGAGTTGTGGTTCAGTTCCAGGTAGAAATGTATGGAAAACCCTCTTCAACTTCCCCAGTGAAGACATATTTCTCTACTGCAAGAAGGGAGAAAATTGTCATGGAGGAAAAGAGAGATACATGAAGGGAAGAGAAAGGCAAAATGATTTTTTTCCCTGAGAAGTATGATGTTTTAGTTGAGTTTAAAGAGAAATTTACTGAACAAAACTAATAACTGGATGATATCACTACAAAAAAACCTATAGGCCATTTTCACCCCCTTATGCAACTTCATCTAACTTACAATAAATGGTGACAACTCAAACAGCTGTAGAGCTTTCTGACAAGATTCAAATGTAAATATCTGAAGCAAAATAATCAGGGCAGATGTGATTTTAGACAGACTTGGTATGTTGCCAATTAGAGAAAAAATTAGGATTAAGTTTTAAATTATAGACAAATTAGTTCTGAGCAAGAATTCTAACAGAGAGGAAACATTGAGATTCAATCTTTGGGGGATATTTATGTTCTGTTGAGGAGAAGAACTCGAACCATATTGGCCTATTTGGAAAATTTAGTTGCAATTGAAATAGAAGCTGAAAACATACCATTTCTCATTTTATACCAGACCCAGAAGGAAGGTAATGCCTGGAATTCAGACCTGGCTTTACTTCCCCTGTCTGTGTAACCATGAACAGATTTGGAAGACATTTCAACGTCAAACTCCGATGAAATAAAGAGAATTAGTCTGGGGTTTTGTTTCTCTGGATGCAATTTGAGTTGAGTAAATGCAGATGTCTGTGATGTGATAAACACTTCTTAACAGTCAATAGAGAGGAGAAGCTGTTTTGTAGGTCACTATTTGTTTCCGTAAAGTTCATGTTTAAAATAGGTCAGATGAATCACTGAATAATATTGTTTCTGTGTTTTGTCTCTAAAAGGAGCTGAGGGCTCTTAGCTCAGTTACAGGAGCATGGAACCTTCCTGTTTTGGAAAGGTAGCTGACAGCTAAAACTGTTAAATTTGGAAGGTGCTTAAACACTGGTCTAGCAACATCAAAGTACTATAGATAGATTTGAAAGGTCAGCCTTGAACATACTTTGTTTCCTCTTAACATTCAAAGAGGTTTGAGTCATATTGATCTCCACAACACATTGTTAGGACTCCTGCCCATTTCTGAGAATTGTTTTGATTTTCTGAGATCCAGTGAAAGGCATTGATGTGAGGGAGGATTGAGAAGTCCTCAAAGGAAAGTGCCAGCCCTAGTCCCCAAGCAGACCTGTGGTGGGCCCCTGCACAGTCACTCTTTTCCTTTTGCCACTGAACTTACTGTGCCACAGGCCAAACACATTTAAAAACTCTAGCTGAATGCAAATGAAAAAAGACTCCTGCATCTCTGCTGGCCCTTGTGGCATATCTGGAAGAAAGGTGTTGGCTCACTCAAGGACTTTCCGAGATGCAGCAAACTATACAGAGTCCTTGGTCATGCTTACCTTTTCCTTCCTGCTCCTGCCCCTCTCACCTCCCTCACAGATTCTCTGGAGCCTCAGGACAGGACCTCTTCTCTGGGTTGGGACACTGTTCTTGCCCCCTGTCTATTCCCGTTACCATCTGGAGACACTCAATTCCCTTCAGGCAATGGAAAATTTTCCACACACCTGTTCTGGTCACTGAAAATATGTGAACAGGAGCAAGCAGACCAGAGCTGTCTTCATGAGCACATTCAATGATTTTCTCCTCTAAGCAGAAGATTTGTTTTCCACTGCCTTGGTCGATCCTGGTTCCTACCTCAACATGTGCTCTGATGGCCACTCCCAAGCCTTTTCCCTCTTTGAAGGCACTCACTTGGTTGTTCCATCCTTCTTCTGGTGGTTTGGGGAATTCTGAAAGTTCATAGAATTTTTGTATTGGGTGAACTGCACGATGTGCCAGCAGGCCTGACAGTGCCTATGACTCTTAACAGTTGCTGAATTTTTTTTGGTGCTTTTTTTTTTTTCAACACAAGTCTTACAAGAGTATTATAAGTCTCTCCTGCTATCATATCCTTAGCAGCACTCCAATATCAGAGACGGTAATGGCAAAAAAGATTTATTTCACCATCTTGTTCATCCCTCTGCTATTGCACAATTATTCCCCGGGGAGCACTTCAGGCTCTCATCCAAGAAGTTTTTATGTTTAGCTGCAATCTCAAAAGCAGCTTGCATGATAGTGCAAGGCTCATTGTCAGCCTTTCAGCCATTTCAAAAATTAATTTGCCAAAAGTACAAATAAAAGGTTATTATATTTCCCCTTCCAGGCAGTCAGACCCATAAACCGTTTGAAACATCAAAGCCAAACTGCATTTCTTCTGGCTCTAACTTCATTAGCCAGAAAGCATCTGCAACTGGAAATGAATCTGCAGCTGTGTTGGTGGTTTGCAATCCAGAATTAAAAGTCACTTCACTTTCTCATAACTCTGTTAGTAGTCTATAGCAGGCAAGAGGGGAAGAGAATAAAATATTGTAATTAATATGGGTAATAATTTTAGAAGAGTGATCTTTATTGAGTAATGTTTGTATGTATCAGTATTTCAAAGAACTCCATTTTTAAAAGGCTGCTTGACTCCAACAGTTAATTTAGATCAAATATGAATCATAATTAATTCAGATCAAGTTTGATTAGATGTACTGACTTCATTAGTGGTAAGAGAGAGCAGGGACAGGTGATTAACACAGCTTGGTAAGGCAGCAGACAGATTTCTTCTCTTGAGCCACCATGGTGTAAGAAACTACTTTCTCTTGTCTGTGCCTCTGTGACACTTCTCTGAGGAAATACCATTTACTGGTTTCTGGGTTTTGCCTTATAAATTATGCAGGTGATATGAGGCACGTACAGGGGCATAAGTAGGCCCCAAATCCTCATTTTGTTGAATACAGAGAAAATGAACAATTCAGGGACCCACCCTGTCCTTGGAGTATGAGACATTTTGTGGGATAGTTACCCACACTCAGTCACTGGGCTAGTATGAGGATTAGTTCATGCTTCTTGAATGTATTTTCAAGAGCTTCAGATGTGTAGTGACAAAGCTCACATGGCCAGAAATAGTAAAACTACTGCAGATGCAATGTGTTTTTCAGACCCTTAAGACAGATTAACCTAGAGATAAATAAATGCCATGTGGAGGCTTTCCCATTGCTTTGATCAAACAACAGGGTTTTTTATTGCTTAATTAAAACCCACAGGTCTGTTATTCCCCTCATCCACCCATCATCACACACAGTTCAGATGAAAAGGCACGGAGCCTGGAAGTCCAGATTTCCCACTTTCCCTTTTTCCATCACTTGCACCCAGAGCTTGCTCCTATGGGGTTGGCTTTGCTCGGAGGGTTTTAAGCTGGAAAAATCCCTTGTTAGGCTCAACTTCTGGAGCATGGTTGACATGATGAAGAATGGCAGGGCTGAGCATTTGTACCAGCGTTGGAAGCATTAGCTTCCGTGGTGGGATTGCACAGAGAAGTTCACAATCCCGTGGTCCTCTTTGCTGTCAGGCACATGGTGTAGGCAGTTCGGGAGGCCTGTCTGCATCCTCAGAAAACCTGTGTAGGAGTTGGTGTTGATGGCTCAGGCTTTGCAGGGTGGCAGAGGGAGAGGAGGACCCAGATGGGGTGTGGGACTGCTCTCTCAAGGGCGATGCTCGAGCTGTGGGCTGCAGGCAGCTCCTGCCCACATGCGAGCAGCACTCAGTGCTGCTCAGGTCCTGATGATGCACCAGATGGGAACCTGGGACTTGAAAAACGATTTTGTTTTAAAACAGTCTCTGCCCCTTGGAATGTACTCCCTCTTTCTGGGCTGAGCATTTGCAAAATGTTACTTAATAGAGACATAATATAAAATCCCAGCTCCAGCGCATGCGGCTCTTGGTCCAAAAATAATCAAAATCTGAGGCTGGAACCACATGCCATTTTTGCAACTGGCTCTGTGACAGCAGTTGAACTATAACCACAGAATCAATCAGCTCAGCTCTTTGTGAGGTTGAAATTCAGGCCAGATTTTGAAATCTGGGACCTCTCTTTAGTAATTTACAGCATACAAAAAGAAATTCCATAATAAGCCTGGTTTATCTTCCCTAAAACCTTTGGGTCGACCAAAGAAGCACTTCCACATGTTCAGATCTATTGGGTCCCTCTGCTCTCTTTAAGGTGAAATCTTTGCACAAGCACAAAGTGAGACAAGTCACTATTTCCCAAACTTTTTGCATGGTTTAAGCTAGTTCCCCTTCTTCTCTTTAAGGAGGGATGGGTCCAAAGGAGAGGGGTTTTGATGGGCAAAGAGGCAGCTCTATACACGGTCTGCAGTGACACAGTGAAGTGAGTGACATTTCTTTTCTCATCTCATTGACGAGCTGTTTCATTCTGGGTTTGTTTTTGCAGCGGTGGATCTTTCCCTTCGCCTGGGACTTCTGGGACCTTTGTCCTGCAAATATTTCAGAACCATAAAAAACTTGAAAAACAAGAGCGACTGCAGGATATTAAATGCTTGTTGTTTTCAAATAAGCAGATGATACTTTTACCAAATGCTGTCACTTTGGCCATATTTTTCTTGTGCTGTCATTTTTTGATGGCTTGTTTTTACTGTAGAAAAGGTCTGTGAAGCAGCTGCCAGCAAATCGATGGTAACTGGATAGCGTCTGTACATTTGAAAACTTGTTAAATGATATGTGAGGGAAGTCTACTGAAGCATGTTTGTCTGGAGTTCAAAGTTATTTCACGCAGGGAATTGTTCTGTTGCAGCCTACATCTGCCTTTTTTATTAAAACGTAAAGTTAAATTGTTGTTAAAAGGAGCACTGGAAATGTTATTGGAACAAATATCACCAGCTATCACGAGTGATGTGGTGGCTGTGCAGTGAGACACAAACCTGACTGCACTGTACATCTCACCTCATGGAGAACAGGCTCCTTTGAAGCTGCATCTCAGCATATCAGCTCATGAAGTGAAGTAGCGATGAACATTTATATCTGCGTGGGATAAAAGTGATGAGAAGGACCAGCTTTTAGAGGTCAAAAAGGTTCCATGTGGAAATGCAAAGGATGCCATGTGGAATGTTTCATTTCAGATATTCTTAGCAACTACCAGTTTTCAGTACCATGTGTTTTGTTGCCTGGAGGTAAAAGCTGGGAAGTCCTTCTGCAGCTCCTTTGAGAGGTCATAAATCTTCCTGATGGGAAGAATAACTACAAAGAGTTTCCCACCCATCTTTTGATTGCCACTTTCTCAAATTTTTTACTTCTTGTCGAAACACAAGCAATCTTTAATAATGCTTTGCTGTTTGGATACACTTTCAGGTGATGATCTACATGGATACCATATCAAGAGGGTATCGATCTGAGTACATTTATTTTGTAAACAATTATATGCTGAGACTGACAGCATGCCTGAGATATGAACCATTACAACCTTGTCTAATTGCTCGATACCTTAGGCCTAAAGTGATATATCCTGATTTCCCAAATCTGAATCTGAGATTGACAAGAATGCCCATGTCCTTTTGTCTGAGATGTGCTAGAAGAAACTATGGAAGTGTATGGATGTATGTATATGAAGCTGGTTTTTGGTTTGTTTTTTTAAAAAATTTATATACCATACGATTTACCATGACATAACACTCTATTTTTAACCTAACTGTATCTATAGGTAAACTCACTCTTTTACTTAACTGCTTTCTTCAGAACTTAAAACTGGATGGATATTGGGTTGGTTGTCCTGGGAACTGAATCCCTCTTTGTCCAGAGAGCACCCGATGCCTTTGAGGTGCACTTGAAGGTCACCTGTCTTGATCCGACTTGCAGTGAGGAGGCCTGTGCCTGCTGCCTTGCTCATAGGAAAGCTGCCCACTTGCCAAGGCTGGGAAGGTCAGTGAAGCAGTTTGTAAAACACTTGGGGATGACTGCGGGAGCCATCATTAGCTACTCATGGGATCCTCATATGTGGGCTATGCACGGTACTGAAGTGTTTGCTCAGGAGCAGTAAGAGAGGGGCTGCTCCATGAGGGAGGCCAAGCTGGGAGTGGGGGGTGATCCCAGCACAGGGTGTGGCATCCCTGACCAGGTGAAGTCACCAGAGGGACAGGAGCAGAGACCATTTCCGTTGACCACCAAGTGGCTGTCGGACAAGGCAAGATCTGGGATCCATCCGGGCAGCCTGCTCAGGAGCAGCAGCACATGGAGCCAGAGGCAGGACCAGAGACAAGGCTACTCACAGCAAGGGGGCAGAGAGGGCAGGCTGATTAGGTCAGTTAACTCAGGGCTGTGACTGGTGTCAGAGCCCTGGCACATCTTAATACAAGCTCACCCATGAGCGAGAGAGGCTGGTGCAGGCAGACCCTGCTCTGCAGGAGGGCTGCGTGGTGGATGCTGTCATATAAATCTCTCCCTGACCTTCACACCTGCTCTGCTCCTGTGACTTCTAGCCCTGTCATCTTGGCCTGAAATCTCAAAAGCCCTGAGCCAGCATCCTCGAAAGTAATTTGGATTCTTTCCACTGGCTTCAGTTTTGTTGGAGCCAGCCAGTTACTGGGACAGGCTTTTCCTGGTCTCCCAGCACTGCTGACAAGTGTGCTGCTTTTTTCACCCACAAGAAAGGCCCTCATCAGTGGAGAGATTCAAGTCAGGTGGCAGCCAGGAAAGTTTGCTTGCAAATGGCTGGAGGGACTTCAATTATTAGAAATTAAAACCTCACCATGGAGAGATGGAAACAATTCTATCTGCAAGTGCAATAGGGTCTGTTAGCCAGAAGGAACTGCTCTGCTTTTGATTAATTCTTGCTCTTTAATTAATCCTTTCAGTTTATTATCCCTCTTGGTACTTTTCTGGAATAAAAAAAAAATGACTAGGTAATCAAGTATGTTTTTCCAAGGCTTAACATGCTTGCTTAACATGTTAATGCAAGGCTTTGCATTTGGCTTTCCCTGGCTGCAGGGAGAGCAGTAAAAGCCATGCCTCAAGTCATCAAAGTACTGCCTGCATGCCAGGGACTGCCCTGGCCTGGCCATGCCCTAAGGAAAATGCTCTGCCTTTTGGGAACGATCCATGTTCTGCCTTTAGGGCTTCCCATGAGGAAGAGGCTGACCTGTGGCTGGACCAGAGCTGCACCCCATATTTGTAAAGGAGAAGGTTTGGGTTTCTAGAGCACCAGTTCCCTTTTCTGCTGGAGTCCTTGGCTCAGGAAAGTCCCCTCTCTACCCTTGAGCTCTATAAGTAGAAGGGACGGGTTTTCTTTAACAGGAAAAAGCCACTTGGCTCTATTTGTCATTCTTCATTAACCGTATCTCAGTCCTTTATCCTCCTTTCTCCTATGTTGCCTGGTCACTGTAGTTCTTAATACTTCCTCTCTTGATAAAGATGTCTTGTTCAAAGTGTATTTATATCATTAGTTCAACTGCCTTACATGGCAATGCGACTCTTTGTCATTGGCTTGGTTGTTGTTTTCTCAGGCTCAGTCTGGGGGGCAGGGTTATAAAAGCACCCTGTACATATGGTGAGGCCCATCCCTTCCCAGGAAACATCTCCAGGCTTCAGCCTGTGCCTCTGCAGCTCATCCTGCGGGATCACATGAGAGCGGTGAGGCTGGGCTGAGGAAAGCAATGCCTAGTGCTCAGCTCTCCAGCACTGGCTCCTAAGGAAGCTGGGCCCCAGGAATGGCAATGCAAAAGGCAGAGCTGAGTAGCCCTGACCTCCTGTTGCTCCCCCTAATACAATAATTTTCTTTCATTTTTCAGATCATTGCTTGGTTGTGCTCCATTGAACACACTTGTCATAGTCTTTGGTGTCCTTTGAGCAATGGTGACACCAAGTGCTCTGACTGCTTTCAATCACTGGGGCAGCCTCGCTTAAGTGTCACGCTTGCAACATCTCTGCAGCCTCTTGCTGGGCTGCAGCAGGCGCCTCACCCTCTGTCAGCATTCCTCACCCTCTCAGATGTTTAACTCTGAGAACTTTGGGGCTGATTTTCCCTCTCTTCCTGTCCTTTGTTACGTAGATTAGATATGGGACGGAGCTTTGTGAACGTAAGCCCTTGATTTCCAGTGTCACCCTGCAGAGATTTAAAGCTCCATGTAACAAGAGCATGTGGCCAGACTTATGATAAAATTTTCTATGGAAAATAGGTTGTGAAAATTTATAAGTAAAACTCAAAGGAAAAAAAAGAAACAAAACCTGGAGAATTCTTAAAAATATCTGGAAGCTCAGGTCAGTTCTAAGATGTGCCAGGGGAGTCTACAAGGAAGGTAGGACACAAGTTTTCGTATGTTTGGTTTCCAGGACTGGCTTTCGTGGAAACAGCAGGATACAAAGTAGTTTTGGTCAGGAATCTCATACCTATCACACCAGCACAGTGCAAGGTAGATAGTCCAGGCTGTCAGTGCTAGTGCTGACTGTATTTCCCTGGTTGAAGTTCTCACTTGGGTTTCAAGCCTGTTACCTATGGACACAAGGCATGGAAAGGTAAATCTTGCAGCTTGAGGATGGGTTATGTGTTGTCCATGTGGGCAGAAACTGCTGGCATTTTGTTTTGGACCAGGGCACTCATCTCAGGTTTGGTTCAGAGGTATTTTCAGAACCTCAGCTTCCTTGCTGTGAAGAAACAGATGTGCAAGGGCAAGAGTGTGGTGTGCTTTGAGGAGTAAGCTCTGTATGGAGCTGTGGCTGCTGAGCCACAACTGGTCTAGACATGGCTTGAGGCATCTTGACTACAGTTACACAGATGGCCCATATTTTAACATCTGGTGTGGGATTCAGTTGCATGCTAAAACACATGAGTGCCAGTGTTGATGCCTTAGGTTTTAACTTTTATATTTTTCAAATCCTGTACTGCCTAGTGTGTAACTCTGAAGTTTCTTGTAGCCTGTTAACTTCTGCTCTCTCGTGCTAGGTAGACGTAACAAAGCCTCTCCAGGCCTGCTCTCCAAGGACACCCAGACCATCCTAGGCCCAGAAAGTATAAACCAAAAGCCTCTAAGGGGGGGCAAGGAGAGGGGAATTGCATCATTAACTGAACTTTAATTGGAGAATTAACCCCGATATGCAAATGAACCAAACCTATAAAAGTGTGAAGAACTTGTTTCCTGTTATCCACCTTGGGGTCCATCTTGGCTGTAGCCTCTGGCTCCCTAGGGTGTACCTTTGAAGGCCTTTCAAATAAATACCTACCTTTATTCCCTTACTCCTGTCTAGTCTCTGTTTCTAGGAGGCTTCTCAAGGCATCAGTGTGTATGTGAGTGCTAAGCGTCTATACTCCTTTTATACTCAATAGAGATCCAGGTAATACACACCATGGAGCCTTCAGTATAATTTGGTGTTCCCTGAGTCACCTGGCAGTTAGTCAGCTGAGTAATTTCCAGACTATTCCCTATAATTTTATTGGAGGCACTATCCATATTTACTGTTATGAGAGCATAGTCCCTAGTTCACATGCAGACACCTACAACTGCTGCTTGCACCACACCCCAGTTTCCTTTGCAGTGCACACCTCCACTGCCTGTTAAATTTTAGGAAATTTTGTAGATGTCAAAATTGATTAATGACATTATCCTCTCAGAACAAAATTATCTTCTAGGCACCTGAGTTCAAGAATCTCGACCACTGTTGTTATTCTCAGATTTCACCCTCAGTTAGGTTTGTCTGGTTCTGGATATGGAATAGAAATCTAATACCAAAATATTTCTCCAAGCTTTGCTGGCTTCTCCATGAATACCATAATGTGTGACTCATGTTCTTTGGCAAGGATAAGAAGCTGGATTTAAAATATGGTTTTGTACTTCTTTTGATTTCCAAATAAAACCTAATGGAAAATATTATTTATCCCTGCACTTCATGTGTTAACTGATACAGTGACTTGGTTGCAATAAAAAACTGTCTAATTTGCTATATCCAAAAAACCCCCACAATGTTTTTACCAAGCACTTTTGAGTCTGAAAAATCTGACTAGGTTTCTCATTACAGCAACCTTTTCTGATTAGTCCTGGCAGTGGAACACTTCTCTGCTGTCCTGGTGTCCCAAAACTAGGCTTGTGCTACCTGAGAGGATGTTTGGGATGCATCTCACAGGAGACTGGCAGGAGCCATAAAGCTCCTGACCTTTTAAACACCAAAGCAAAATCCGAAATCTCCGCTTGTAAGTATTCACAAGTTTAAAGCTCAGGCTGTGTCTTTAACCTTGTCTTTAATTAGACACCCGGGTAATATCAGAGCAGAAATAACCCAGTGTGTCAGCACCAGCGTAGCCTTCTGCAGTAGGCGCAGATGCTGTTTGGCAGCCTGGCTTCCTCCAACACTCACATTCCTTCTGTGTGCATTCACCTTCCCTGCTGGTCTACAACACTTCACCCGGGGCTCCAGGGTGGAATAGAGAAAATCCTAAAGAAATTCATGAAGGAAAATGCAGCTTGGTAAAGCTGCATCTGGCAGAGTCAGAAAGAAAAGGAGATTAATGTCTCATCTGTACATTTTCTAAACCCAGGTCAGACAATGTTGGGTTACTCATCCTCCAGAAAACAAGGTTTATCTTGCTGCCCTTCACTCCTGTGCCCTATTGCCATCCAAGCAAGTGCCTGTAAGTGACCTTAGGGATGTCACTTACACGCTCTTTCAATTCTTTCAAGCTACAGAATTATTGTTCCCCCTGCTCTTTGCTCTTCCCTCTGCACCAGCCAAGCAGAGGGACACCACATCAGCACTATGATAACCTGGTCATGCAGCCTTTGGCTCCAAGCTGGCTTCCATCTTGCCTGCCCTGAGCCCTGACAAGGGAGTTCACATCTGCCCAAGGTCTCCCAGGCAGATTTATCCACAGTGCCCTAGCCTGAAGATTGGAAGTCATTAATCTGTTGCACGGTGCAGGCTAATTTATCCTCCTTTGCTGGAGGAAAATGGAGTGTGAAAAGAAGGCTTTTTGTCCAACTTAACTGAGCAGCACATTCACCTATGAAATGCTTCAATCTCTTCAACATTAATCTCCTTGCTATTATGGGGATTGCCTCCTACTCTAAGAACTTTGAACAGTGCTTATCTCAGGCGAATGCTAATCTGAATTACTCTGTATAGGTGCTACTCTAAGAGTGACAATTATAATACAAAGCTTTGCAAAGAATAATAACTTAAAAGCCCTTTCTTTCCATATTTAATGGCATTTCTCTCATTTCCTAGTGTTTAGGGAAGTTCAGGTTTTTTTCTAGTGGCTGGATTTAGCTTTACTTAGGAAGTTCAGTATGTGACATTGTCCCATGGGAAGGAGTATTTAGATGATCTGTGCAAACGGTGAGTGTTTTCAAGGGAAATAAAAAGCCTTTCTCATTTGCCTTCAGATGGGGAATGTTCATCAAAAGTAAGATGAAAGTATTTTAATCCAGACATGACCTTGCAGCTGAGACAAAAACAACAATTGCTTGCAGTGACGGGGGCTGAGTCACCTTTTCAGAGAACTGATCTGGACAGGAAGGGTTTACCTAATTTCCTAAAGGTTCTCAGGGAATCAATTTGTCCAAAAGCCTCTAACAGACAGGCTCCAGTCAGGAGAAAAAAATGCTTCTTTTTTTGTCTTGAGCTTTTTCCTAGTTTTTTGTTATTCCCAAAGTAGCTCCAGTATCTCAGGAAACAAAAATGGGCTTGACCACTGCTACCAGATGTTCCCTGGGAGCCAGTGGAGACTTCTATGCTCATGGAGACCCAAAGCCTGGAGAAAGCAAGTTGAGTTGGACTTGTATTTTCTTTACATTTGGATTCAAACAGGGAATCACAGTGAGTCAGTGGGAGGTATGGAACACTGAGACCTTATCCAGGGAGAAATAAAGGAATTTTCTAGCTTGCCAGAGATTATATAATCATAGAATCATAAAAAGATCATCTAAACCCAACTCCCCTGTCATGGGCAGGGGCATCTGCCGCTAGACCAGGTTGCTTAAAGCCACATCCAGCCTGGCCATGAACACTGCCAGGATTGGGACATCCACTACTTCTCTGGCCTACACATTCCAGTGCCTCACCACCTTCTGAGTAAGACATTTCTGACTAACATCTAATTAAAAGATGATATAAGATGCTTTTAGGCACTGTTGTCCTGTGAGCTCTGAGGACTCCAAGCTTCTTCAGCGCAGGAATAGCAGGTAACCCTGTGCTATGGATTGATGCGAGGTCAGTGTCCAAGTGAGCTCTCTAAAACATTCCACCTTTTTGACCAGCACCACTTTAGTCTTGCTTGGATTCATTTAAGCCATTGTTGCCTGCAAAGTGATTTGCAGTGATGCTCAGAAGTGCTTGTTAGAGCTTGTTAATGCTCATTGACTCTGGACTTCCTGTCTCAAACTGATATGAAGGTGAGATGCAACCAGGAATATTTCCCAGACAGGTTCCAGGCAGAAGCCATGGTTTCAGCTGTCACCTCACTGCTGAAGAAAAATGGTTGGACCACCGCAGTGCAGGGGCCCTGCTGCAGCACTGCTACCTCATAGTGCCCTGAGGTACCTGAGAAGGCAGACGAAGACTTCAGAAAGGGCATGCCAGTTTTAGAAGAGACCACAGATGACAAAGACTGATTTTTTATGCCAATAGAGAAGTCCTTATATTCCTGATGAAGTATTACATGCTTCCAGTTAGTTTTCCTACTCTTACTCTCTGAGAAGTCAACTTCCACACACAGCAAAAGAAGTGATAAAACTAAAAACCATAGCCTGCAAAGTTTCTAAAGATGTTTGAATAGGTTATTTGCTGGTGCTGGAAGAGACACTGCAGTCCCAGCTGTGGAAAGAAAAGAAGCATCAGCAAAAAGCCACATCACAGCTCATAAATGAATTTATCACACACAGACCAAAGAAGAAACCATCACTTTGAAAATGGGAAAGAAAAATGGAAATAGAAAGGAAAAAAAATGGGGGGAAAATGGAAATGGAAAGGAAAATGGAAAACTCTCACAAGATTTGTGAGAATTAGAGGTGCTGAGCCAGCCGAGCACACAGCCAGCACTGAGCAAATATTTACTCTTTCTTATCTGTGCAAGTTGTGCGTAGTTGTTGAGGCCAAGATGTCAGCTAAAGCTAGGGAAGTCTTAATGGGAGCAGGATGAAGTTGAGGATTGAGGTGGAGTTTCATTCAATTGAAAGCATGCAAAACTTGGGGATTTTGCATACGGTGGCTATTGAGTGACTATGGAAACATGTAAACATGTCTTGTCCTTGCTTATACAACTCTCTGAATTCCTGTGAGTACACAGGACCTCACCAACTGACTTGGTTGACTAAAATAGACCTGCCCTGCTTCTTCTCCTTGAGAGCACTGCAGAGACAACACAGGCAGAAGTGGGTTTCTGGTTAATGCATTATAAACACTTCTTTTTTGTGAGTACAAACATTATTGGTGATGGAAAACTGAGAGAAAGTGAAACACAATTTTCAGATTTAGTTTGTAGACTGCAGGAGGAATCTTTGGGGTGAAATCCTGAACCCACTAAGTCATGCTATTGGGTTCAGTGAAGCCATCATTGGCTTTTTAATGAAAGTGGTTCTCATGTTCCAAAGACAAGGCAAAGATAACCCTGACTTATTCCTGCCAGTAGCTATTCGAAGGACAGCTGACTTTTCAGATGGAAGTTTGTGGCTTATTCAGGTTTAAAACAACCAAAATTCATAGGGCAGAGAAAAGGATTCTCTTTGCCTAACTGTTGAAATGTATAGAGACCAGAATATATCAGATATGTGGAGAAGGTAGGATGGAAACCCTTCTCTTCAGTAATCCCTTCCTTTCCCTTTCCCTTTCCCTTTAAGCCTTCCCCTTCCCTTTTCCCCTTCCCCTTCCCCTTCCCCTTCCCCTTCCCCTTCCCCTCCCCTTCTCCTTCCCTTCCCCTCCCCTTCCCTTTTTCTCATAGGGAGCCTTTATGGGTATAACCACAGGCAGCGAGGCTGTCTGATGCCAGTACATCATTCCATAAGACAGGTCAAGAGGGGTGGTTATGTTCTTCAACATGTTGGCTTTGAGTTTTTTAAAACTTGATGTTATGATGTCATCTGTAACTAATAAATTTCCCTTTATTCACAGGAATCTCATCTTGGATTGTATTTTGACTTTGATTATATTAGAAATGACTTTTTCAAGGACTCATCTCCATGTGACTTCTGGCCCTGCTTCCATCGCAGTCTTTAGCAGTGTTGTGGTTGTCCTGGCTTCTACACAAACTGCTTTGACTTGTCCCCAGTTTGCATGGCTTTAATTCAGCCCAGTGCTATCCCACACTGGTTTCACTGCAAAAAATTAAATGTTCCTTGTGTCATTTGTGGCTTCATCAGGATTTTGGCTTTCCAGTGCCAATGATAAAGGGGACAAGGGAATGGTGAGGGATAAAGGGGAGGGAGTGTTTACCAACAGCTGAATGCCTTCCCAACCTCGTCTTGGCTTTTCCTCACACACACTTTGATTTTGCTAATATTGTTCCTCTAGAAACATGCTGCTTCTTGGAAGCTGATTTGCCTGTATAGAGCAACACAGATCTCTGTCAGAATGACTGTGGAGCTGAGAGTTATCTCTTTTTTGGGATGATTGTTTCACACCCTTGTACCAGAAGCAATTTACTGAGTGAGGGTTAGGGTATGTAGAGCAAAAGGAACTACTATAAAACATAAAGTTATTGTCAGAGTCCCACAGAACTACATGAAAAATGCTCTAGACTGCACTTAATGGAATTTCTTCCCACTACTGTTAATGCTGACACTGGTCCAATCCTCGTATTTTGCTTTGTGCTGTTCCACTGTTGCAGAGGGGGTGAACACTTGCCCTAAGACTGAGTGCATGCACTGGGAAGAGGAGGTAAAGGCTGCAAAGGCAGCAGGGCTGAAGCACTGTGTCTCTTCAAGAAAGAGTGGTCCCTGCCTTCACCCCAATTTGAGTATCCATTTAATTGCAACACTTTATGCAAGAGGGCAGGAAAGTAGAAAAGTGGCTTGGATCCATATTCTCTCCCCACCTCTTTTTGTCCCAGACTCTTGGTGAATACAGCATGGCTGGCATCAAGAACTACGACCTTCAAGGCTGGTAACAGAAAACCTGGTGTCTTATCTGATGGAGACATGGAGAGGCAGGGCTAATATTTAGATTTCTACAAACAGTAGTAGTGCTTCAAAAGACTCGCCTTTTGCCTAGACTAAAAGTGATAGCAGACTAAAAGGTGACTGGCAGACAGCATTGAGAACCACTTGATATTTTCATTCTTAGTGTTTGTCTTACTATTAAGAAAATATTTTTTAAATAAACACATTAGATTTGCAAGAGACTCTTTTGATATGATTAAAACAAGCCTCATAGGCCTGATCTGCTTGTCTCCTGTCATAGGACTGAGGCTACCTGCTGTCATCCCAGATGTTTTCTCCAACCCCAGAATGCAGGATGAACTTGTCAGCAGCCTCTCATTGCACAGATCAGTGGAGCAGGGTGCCTGACAGCTGGGGGCCAGTTACCTGGCTCCAAAACTGGGAGTGTGCTGGGCAGAGGACGTTGCACAGAAGCTCATCAGCCTTGCTTACGGCAGGGCTTGTCAGCGGAGCAATTACACTGATGCGGAGGTCATGTCATGCTGCTCTGCACCCCATGGATGTACAGGCTCAGTGGGTGCTAAATCATGGTCTCCTTGCAGTAATTCACTGCATCAAAAACCTGCATGCTCAGATAGGACTAGCAAGACCTCCATGATGAGGTAATCACCACTGGGAATGGCCTGGCAATAGACACCCCTGGGATATGCTTCAAAGAAATGAAAAGATGAATGGGATGAAGGAGCAATACCTTATATATCACAGATTCACAGAATGGCTTGGGTTGGAAGGGCACCTTGGAGATCATCTAGTTCCAACTCCTGGCTGTGGCCAGGGACACCTTCCACTAGACCAGGTTGCTCAAGGCCCCATCCAGCCTGGCCTTGAACACTTCCAGGGATATGAACAGATTGGAAGCACCCCATTAAAAAACTGGGGATATTTACATTTCTCAGATAGGCTTAAACCAGCACTAACATCACAGAAAGTCAAGACTGTATGTCGAAAGTAACTGTCCTGCTTTCACCCCTGCTAATGCACTGAGCAGCCATTTCCTGCAGTAGCTGAAGTGATTTTCAAGGATAACCTAGGCAGGGCATTTCATGCTAATCTAATCTGTGAGCAAGGGCTATCAGACACTGACACCCCCGTTTGCCAAATTCAGACTGACTAATGCTTCCCTGACCTTGGCTCCTGTTACCATATGAATCCGCACAGTGTAGGAGAATTGGCAGCGTGACAGCAGGACAGGCACTTCATCTTCAAGGCATTTTATTTAGCATTCCTGTGAAAAGTGGGGGTATTAAGATGCCTGGTTTACAGAGAGGGTAGAGGTGACAAAGGACTGTGCCCTGGGCTGGGGGCCGCCTGCTTTTGGGGCTGGAATTCCAGCTCAGGAATGTCCTAAGGCGAAACCCTCTCTGCATCTCCTTCTTGCGGTCACAGAAACAACAGCCTCGTCCTTTTCTAATATCGCAATGCCTTTTTTTTTCCCTTATGGGAAAATAATCTCATCAAGGCAGGAATCACCTTCATTTAATGTCTTCTCACAGCTTCTGTGAGCCTTTAGCCAGGAATTGTGTCAAAGCACATAGCTGGGATTAACTCCTCATGCTCCTTTATCCTAATATAAAGCAGAATTTGGATTGAAATCTCCAGCAGGGTGGAGTGCTTTTTCTTAAATTTCTTTTAGGAACTGTTCAAGACTCTAGGACACCCAGGAGATGCAATTAAAAGAAAAAAATCAAAAGGTCTAAAATGGTATTTTTAATCCGGGGTATTTCCACAATGGCTTGTTAGCACTGTGATCCTTTGCCTGCTTTCTGGGGCAGAGGGAGGCAAGAATTTGATTTTTTTTTTTTTTTTTTTTTTTTTTTTTTTTTTTGGTAAAGGAATAGTACACACTGTTTCCCTCTGCTGAAAATAGTTTTAACATGAATTGGACAGAAAGATCTCAGAAGCAGACTTCATGTTGAACCAGAATTTATCCTGTATTCCAGATAGAGAAGTGTCATCATGCTGTTGTTTTTCTCTTTGGCAGAGGGGCCAGGATCCATCCAGAGCAGCTGCCTTTGCTGCGTGTCAGAGGCAGCCTCATCAAAAACTCTTCCTGAGTGGAAGCAGTTGGGTTTGCTTCCAAGGCTTCCTCCCTGGGCCTCCCAGAAACCAGGCTGGCCCTGGCTTAGCTTTCTTTCTAACAAGTGAACCAGTGAGGGAAAAATAAAAGCCGAGGTGTAAACAGAGTCTTTTCTTTTCCTCATATGATCCTGCAAAGCACTGAGTATTTTGACCCCGCTCTAATAAAACACTTGCTTAATGCCATGCACAGAGCAATTCCTTAGAGTTCACTGAGTATTCACTTAAGATTATGCAGATTTGGGTCAGTACTTTGCTGAATTCAGCCCAGGCTCCTGACCAGCAGCTGCGGGGAGCAGCTTGTCTGTCCCGGGGAGCACACAGGCAGCTCTTCTCAGCCACGGTATAACCATTTATAGCTCAGTCTGGGTTTGATGCATTCATGGAACTCCCTCTGGTGGATACCTTCCCGGGACTTTTTGAGGATGGAGCTCCTTTGCTGAGGGCTTTTTCCTAAGGACAGATTGTTAGCGGCAAAGGAAGTGTGACATTTTTTGTCTTAAAAACTAGGATTAAGGGGTTAGATTTCCAAGTAAACCATGGAGGCTTTTCAGCACTGATCCCAAAGTTTTTTTGCTTCCCCCCAGTTTTCCTCCAGCCTTTGTGATGCTCAACACTGCTGTCACATGCTGTATAAAAATACTAAAAATTAATCAGGCCCATATTTTTTTGGCTCAGTGGCAGGGTATCTGGTCTGCTCCCAGCTATGGCTTCTTTTCCGAAGGTTAATGGCAAATACAGAAGCAAATCCCAGGGAAAGGAAGCAGTGCTCATGACTCCTCATGCCCAGGGTAGTACCCTAACCGCTAAGCTGTTTCTGTTTCTCCTTTGGTTGACTCACGTTAAATTACTTGCCTGGTGGAGGTAAGGATGGAAACTGCAGCCAGAGCTGCAGGCTGCTAGTGGTGTAAGTGGTGGGAATTGCTGGTGTGGCTTCCCCCAAGCTGCACAGATGCTGGGCAGGTGTGCAGAGGTCCTTGAAGGTGCTGGAACTGCTCTGGGGTGTCCATATATATCTTTGGCAGAGGAAGAAATGCAGCTGATTATGTGTCAAACAAACCTTCCTTTCTGTAAAACCAGGATACCACAGGTATCTAAAATGGAAGCAACCAACCCAAACAGGTCAATGATCAAGAAGAATCAGAGTTATGCATTTGCTGTCTTTATTTAGTCAGAAACAGTTAAGGTGTGACAAAAGGGTTTAATGAAAACAAAATACGAACCACAAACCACAGCACATTGTATATATATCTCTTCAAAACTTTCCTGTTGTTTTCACTGCTACAGTAGCTCATTTCATTGATCAATGGTCTAACTTAAAGATGTACTATTTAGACACCAGACCTAAAAGTTAAGCCATATTGATTTAAAAGGTGGGTTATTCTATATTTCAGCAACTTTAAAATCTTTCTTTTGGCTTCTTTTTAACAAGATGACTTCCTGGTGAACTGAGATCCACAGTTGCAAGTAGCAGAGTTCTGAGGACCTTCATCAGATATATTTAACTGAGAATTCTTCTTTAATGTGGGAAGAATTGCCTTATATTTAACAAGAAAATATGGACAACATTGTATAAATTCCATTTGAACTCTTTTTTTATACAGTTATATAGTTTGTGTTCCACTTCTATAATGTTCCCTCCAACTTTTAGGGAACAATCATTTCTGGCAGACAGAATTGAAGTAACCCAGAAGTGGCAACAGTAATAAGGGTTATGCACTGGGTCACAAGTAATGGGAATATCACAGAAAATGTGGAGTAGATGGGAGGAGATTAAAAACAACATTAGGGCAGGTGAAAAATGAGAACAAATGGTCTACATTCTTAGTCTTGGCTGTGATTGGGACTTAGGACCATGGAAGTGATTGAGAATGTCTTTGGAAATGGCTGGAGGAGTCAAGATGTGTGGAAGAGAGATGGGGAAATGGGAACACTGGGTAGGGGACAGTTGGGGTTACCTGTGCACTCACCTTTGAGTGAACAATAATACACTGTGAGCAGGATCTCTGATCCCCTACATATTTTCATTACTTTTCCCATTCTCTTCTCTCCCCCCCATCCCTTTTGCTATCACTAATATGGGTACATTTTATAATGTTATTGTCTCATTCTGCAGCTTTCATTGGTTTAAGAGCCAAAAATCACCTTTTTACTGCAAAGAAAATATATCCAAGGAAAACAGTTGGGTTACACAGCTCTCTCAGAGCTAGCATGTAAGTCACCGGACTGGAACATAGTAAACCTGCTCAGTGAAATGCTAGGAACTACAATTTGGATGAAAGTAATATATTAAAAGAAATGTTGGCACACATGATCCTAGTGAATGCAAGTGATCATTTCTCTCCTGATTTAGGTTTGAAGATTTTCTAGGTGGCTGAATTTTGAAACAAAGAAAAGGCCTAAGTGGCTATTGAATACTGCTATTTCATATATTTTATAACATAATTGATTTGCCAAGGACTGTCTTTCATCTGATGGAAATTGGCTCTTCAGTTAACTTGTGACACAGGTACACAGAGCTACTGAAATACATACTTAAGAGGCAAAATACAACATACAGCTTTGACTTGGCAAAACAAACATGTAAGTTTTAATCACAAGCAGTGCTGATGCATTGCAGGTGAAATTTGGCTATGATTGTTGGACTTCATTTGCACAATGATATCCAGGTCTGCATGCAGAGCTGCACCTCTTTTTGTTGGCCCTTTCCAAGAATAAAAGTGGTCCTGGCTCTTTTCTTCTTTGCTGTTGGATTAGGAGCACTAGGTGCCCAAGGGACGCAGATCAGATCCAAAACCTGCCTGGCATGCATTGCTGGCGACTCTGCTCATCAAAAAAATGTGGATTGGCTTGTCCCACACAGGCAGGTTTGCAAAGATGAGAGCTTCTCTTTCAAATTTTCCTCATGGGTATTTCAAATATTCCATCTTCAAGCTTTTTTTGCTGTAAAAACAAAGACCAGAACAGTTTGGGTTTTGTTTTCATGGACGAGAGAAGACATTGACATAAAACCAACATCTGCTGGAGAGGCATATTTGTAAGAGGGAAAATACAGCTGTAGTTTGCCTCAGTGACTGTGCCAGTGATAAACAACACACATCTCAAATCTTGATGCAGGTAGATCTCAAACAGGCCACCACTGGGATGTTTGCTTTTATTTATCTGTACTTCCTTTGCTTTGTGAACTGCAGAGAAAACCCCACAATCAGCTGTTCCAAAAAAAAGCTTTTTGGCTCTTCCCAGTCCAGCTTAAACCAAGATGACCCAAAAAGAGACATTCCACTGATATTTTCTTCTGAACTTCATTTTCTCAGCTGGTCCTGGGAATGACAAAAAATGTCTGCTGCCAGAAAGCTTCAGATTAATTTTTTCTGTTTTAACCAGATGTGGGTTTTTTCCCCACAGTTAGCATGGTTCAGACATGGTACACTCACTGACTGGGACATGAGTGGGAGAATATCACTTGCATGGCCAGAATTCTAATAGGTGAGGGTTTTTTTAAACAGTCAGTATAGTTGTGGCTCTGATAGACACCCAGTAGCATCTTGGTTACATGGCAAAAATGAAATGGCTCAACAGCAAAGAAAAAGTGACACATGGACTTGAAAGATCTGTTAGTAACAGAAATGTGAGCATTGTTGGCATTGAGTTTATGATCAGAAGATCAGCTTAAGATTAGAAGGTCAGAAGATCACTAGATCACCTGTTTTGACCTCTGATGCAATGCAAGCTGTAGTGTATGAAATGTATGGATTTCTGTGTATGGAGAGCAAAGTCTTGCCTTTGGAGTGCCAAAAGTGTGTCCAGTTTGTCTTTACAATTTCAAAAGATAACAATACCCGACAATTCCCAAGGTCCTTGGCTCTTTCTCTCTCTCACCAGGCGAGAAAGATGGTAGCAGTGGCAGAAGTCTGAAACCCCAAATCCATTATCAGCTATGAAAGCAGAGAAGTGTCAACAAAAATGCAGTAAATCAGATAATAACAGAGAAGATGAAAAATGCCGAGGAATGCCAAGTGCTACTGAAAGTGTTGTCAATAGTAGCGTTTCATCAGAAAACTTCAGAAGAAGATTCACTATCCCTAGAAAAATCAATTAAAGATACAGAGAGTACAGTGTGGCAAAACCCTGATGTTGGATGGGGGGGTGCTTCTTGTTACTAATCTCTGAATAACGTCTCTACCTCCTGGGATTTCTTCTTGCAGACACTTCTTGTCACAGCTCAGTAGATCCTCTGATGAGGTGAGATTAGACTTGTTCTTCAAACGTGCTGGGGTCAAGTCTTCTGTCTGGTCCTACTTGGGTGGCTTTGCAGCATCCAGAGCAGATGTACCTCAGGAAACACAAGTAAGCGCTCACCGATAGGACTGTGGTGACAATGACAATGACTGTAGCACTAAGAGCTGGTGACACCATATCTTCCAAATAGATTAGTGTCCTCCTGCTGTGGGGAAGGGAGGTAACTCTGTGTTCTCACCTAGTGATGACAGAGTAGTCACAAATCAGAAATTGCATCAGGAATTGAACAAAGCCCACAACATAGGTGGTATTTAAAAAAAAAAAAAAGGCACAAAGTAGGACATACTAGCATTTATCTCAGTTAACTTTAGGCATTTGCAGTGTACATGGGAACATCTGAGCTAGTATCTCTCAGCTTGCTTGCAAGGAAGAGCAAGAAATATATTTTTGAGGGCACAATTAACTTGCCTAATTTTTACTGTCTTTACCAGGAGACAAAGTGTCTCTGCAGACAGTCTAAAGGAAGTTAGAGGGTGACTAGCTTGGAAATAAATGGCTGTATTTAGTCAAATGATTCTCATGCCCGATGTCTTTCATTCTTTGAAAAAGAAAACATAAAACAGCTATTGAATCTGATTCTGTAGAAATATTCTTATGGATGGCACAAGAGTTAAAAAAAGAAATTAAAAATTATTGCCGTGAATATGAGGAGAGGCAGCTATAACACCTTAATTGTGAGGGCCTGATAATAGTTTTGGAATAGTTCTATTCCTGAGGGAAGTTTGACACACTTTGACCTTGATTTATGTTAATCAATTAATTGGGGCTTCCCGTGACAGTGACAATGACACTTACCCTGGGGTTAGATACTTGCTACATGCATACAGATTTCTCTAGAACTGTGGACACCCAAGATGTGTCACTTGGAAATCCACTCCAGACAAGTGATACTATTAAACTGGATTTTTGTTCATGGTCAATTTACAAGTGGGTTTTTTTTTTCTGAGAATACTGCACAAAAGCAGCTCATGTGTCCGGCAGCACCAATTATGTCACTCTTTTCCACTCTTATCCAAACCAGTGCCAGGCACCTCCTGCTTCAGAGCCCTCTGGTACTGTCCCTCACTATGGGCCTTCATCAGGAGTGTGCTCAGCATGTTATGCACATATGTGCTCACCCTGAAATCCTGTGCTTGGGTTAATAATATGACCAGATTGCTTTAAAATCTATGTCTGAGCCTACTTTCTCTTTACCTTCCCAACTCCTGGTTGACATTTCTGTGTAATTCGTCCCTACTTTATAGACAAATCTCACATTGGCATTAATTTTTTTAATTATCTGATCACTGCCACAAAGAAATCCCAGGCTTGATGCAGCATGTTTGCCCCTCTGCCTAAGCAGCGATACATGTGATTTTTGCACAGAAAGCCATATAAATTCTCTCAACAGAAGTGGGATGATTATGCAAGACCTGACTGCAGAATCCTACTCTCAAAGTAAGAGACAAGTAACAAGACACCCATTCCATTTTTCCTGGTCCTTTTTAACCCTAAGCTTGTTTCCTTTCCTTTGGCATAGATGATTATTTATATATATATATATCTATATAAATATATATAGATATCTATATAAATATATATACATAGTGTTCAGCATACCTATATCTCTCTGTTGACTCTGTTAGCAAAAAGAATACCAAGCTGTTATGTTTTCCATAAGGAATTTCATTTAAGTTCAAAGGACAGCACACTGTGTTTTCTAAAGGAGATATTCTTATGTACATTTCCATGGAGAATCTACCAAAATGAGGAAACAGGAGCTTTAATAGGATTCTCCTTTGAAAACTGCATTAAAACCACCATTTTTCCTGTGAGTAGAACTGTGATTATGATTAAAATTTTTAGAAGTCTGAAATATGCTATGGGGTTTATTGTGGTGTTTCTCTTCTAAGGCTTCTTTCTTCAGGGCTCAGGCTACTTTAAAGGGCAGGTCTGGAAGTGTAGCCACTACTCCTACTGTTCCAATATCGCACTGATTTCAAGATCATACTAATTAGAGGTTCACCCCTGTTATGATGCCGGACAAAACCCTCCCCCAGCAAAGCCAGGCTGTGAGAATGCCAGCCTTGATTTTTGCTACAATTAGCAAGCTTCTAACTAGGTACATTTATGTTAATTTCACTGTTTCTTTGTCCTTTTCAAGTATTTTGTTTTTCCTTGCCCTTTTGTCTGGCCTTGTACATGGGCTGTAAGCTCTGCTGTACAAGCACTCATTAAATGGGAGCCCAGTGCCTCAGAACAAGGAAAGTGGGTGGGTGAACGGGGGCCACTTCTTGCTCCTCAACACAACAAGCAGCAGCACAAAGGCTGAGATCAGCCCTCGCATTCAAGTAACAGGAAAACAAGGTCGGTCCAAAACATGAAGCGCTGCCAAAGAACCCAGGCGGCGACACCAGGGTGAGAGGTGTCTGTGGGTGCCAGCACGAGGGCTTTGCCCCCTTTTGTATTGTGCTCAGCTGCTCCCAGTACAAGTTCATTTTTCACCTAACTCATCTTTGCTTCTGCATCTCAGCGACTGTAGCGACGGATGCATGGCAACGCCTCCAGAAAAGGGAATGCAGCTGCACCGTGTTCGTGTCCATCTAGGCTGCCGCTGCATGCAAGCCCTCTCTTTCAGTGAACCAATGACACATTAATTGCACACCTGCCCTCCCCATACAGGGGCAGGCTCTGGGGGAGCCAGGCCCTCTGCAAAGGCAGAACAGAGGGCTGTGCAGGCTTCTTTCTCTGCAGGACAGACTTTTGCTGCTCAGTTATGCTGCCTCCAATTTTAATGGCAAAGGGATTGCCAGCTCAGATAGCCACAGTGCTAGCTCCACCCTTCCTTGTCAGACTGATGGGGAGCAAGGCTCTGCAGGAGAGGGAATGAGGTTGACATCTCTGCACCTCAGGCTTCTCCTCTCATCAAGCTCCAGCTATGTGTCCTCAAGACCCTCATAGCTCTGCTCTGACTGGCCAGCTCTCATCTCTCTTCAAGTTGCTTCTGATAAAGCCAACGTTATCCTGTATTTATATTTCCTATGATCCTATTTACACTTTATATCTCATTCTTAAACTTAAAACTTTTCTCTGGAATTCCTCTTGGAGGCCTAATTCTCTCTTCTTTTGTAAGAAATCAGCCAGCACATCCCGGATGGACTGTAGGGCAGTTCTGCTTTGTTTACAGCATTTAAAATTGAGGAGCCCACAAACATCCTGATGTTCCCATCTTTTAATATAGCTGAATAAAACCAAGCAGCTCTGACACCTTTGAAAATACAGGCTGTTCATATACTTTGAATGGTGTGTACTTTGACTATTTCCTTCTCACCTACTCAAAAAAAGCTTTAGAAATTTTTGGGAAAAAACTGCCCTAATGTATTTGGTGATTTACGATGCAAGGGTACATGTATGCAGAATTTTACGGGACTTTTGCTATTTTTTCCTTTTATATAAACAATGCACTAAAATTAATCTTCCCCCTGAGTACATGGAGTGATTTGGAAAGAAGTTGACATCAGCATTTGAGGGCATTTCTATAAAAAGTCACTGTGAGTACTGTCTACTCTGGGTGGGATCAAAATGTCATTTCCAAATCTGACTGCGCTGGAGTGTCTCTCTGACTGAGGTTAAGTGCTTGTCCTCTTAAAAGATGTCACTTCTATCAGGACAAATTGACTTGAATGACCCAAGTCCAGAAAAGTTGAGCACTTAGCTCTTTGAAAGCAGAGGGGATCGCCTTATGCAGGCATGCTGCTGGAACAGGGCTGCAGGGTATGCAAACAATCTGGGCACCTCAGGATTTTTATCTTTTCTAGTGGCTGAAAATATGGGTCTGTCCTGATACTTGGATCTTCCTGACCACAAGGAAGTGGAAGTCTGCGTGTTGGCTCTGTGAGAACCGAATCTTGTTGCTGGGACTTTGCTGAAATAGCCACATGGTAGCAAACAGAGTTCATACCCCAGCCCTAAGGAAAAGATTATGGGATGTGGCCTTGAAAATAAACTAGTGATGAATCACTGCTTAAATTCTGAGACACTGGCACTAGTAACATGCTTTTACTGAGATATAAAAATGGCTGGTGTTACCCATGAAATAACATTCAGTAATCATGAAAGACAGAGCACACGGTCCAGAGATCACCAACCCTTCTTTCACTCCCTGTAGGTGCCAGTGTGAATAAGTCCAGGAAAAGGAGCCAGGAAAAGACTGCAAATTCATCCTGCAGCATAAAATACAGTATTTGCCCGACACCATGGAAGTGCCAACTGCTGCTGGTTTATTAGACAAAATGAGATGTAGGCCCTAGCTTTGCAAGTATCTTTGTCAGATAATTCAGTTGTATTCATCAGTTCAGAATTTCATTTCTTCAACAGTTTTCATAGTTCTTCCTATTGTTAAGATGGGAAAGGGTAAAACAAGGAGAAGTGGGGCTAGATACTATGAAAGTACAGATCTGGAAAACCCACCAGACTCATTTTGGAGGTGTATGTCTGGATTTCTGATGGGAATCATTTCACATGTTAGAAAACTAGGGAAGAATGGCAATTCATATATAACAAATTGTTTGAATATACACACAAAGATATGGTATTTGTATATATTTTTATAGGTGTGTGCTTAGCTGAGGAATGCAGATTTTCTAGCTTTTTTTTCTGTTTGAGGACAAATGTACCATGCTTATTGAACATTTTTGTTTGAAAACCTTCTTGTGCACAAAGACTATACACAAAGTCCTACTTCACTGTAGAAGCAGAAACAAAGACAACCCATTAGCCATTGTTCAAATTAAAGACAATTGAACAAATTTGTTCAAAACTTCAAGTACTCAACCCACAACAAGTTTGGCTATCAGCCGTGTGCTAAGGTCAGGTTTGTTGCTGCTCTCATGCTCTTGGCTTTGTTTTCCTTTGGGACTGCAGCTCTTCGAGGCAGACCCAAGCACACCAGTTGCGCTCGTGCCAGCTCTTTCCCTGTGCTGATACTGATACAGGGCTGGCACAGACTGGAGCTCTGGATGAGTACCAAGGAATGTACAAGTGACATATATTACACAACTGTGCACTGTGCCAGGCTCAGGGTCATTCTTTGAGGACAGGCAGACTTCTTTAGACCTGGACTGTCACCTTCTTGCATCTTACCGTAAACAAGTTCCAGTTTATCTTCCTAATAAAAGAGATAGGTGTTGCAGCTCTCTGTTACTCCTCACACTGTAAGAGGGAAAAGAAATGAAACCCTGGGAGCTGGTGAATGTCTGCAAGGTCTTCCTGTAGTGCAGGACTGAACTAGCAGACTTGCATGCCCAGAGGACTGGGTTGTGTGCCAAGTGAAATCTGACAACCACATTTTACTACAAATCATGTGATTTTTCATTACTAGGAAATGAGCTTCAGGAGATCTTTAAGAATACACAAGGTCAAAAACTCCTTTGGTACTCAGTGGAAACAGGCTACAGTATCTTCTTTACTCAGATGTGATAATGTGAAGACCAGGAATTATCTCTCCCCTTGAATGCAACAAAGGTATAGGACCCTGGAAGGTACATACTTAGATCATGTGGCTCCCTGTAAGCAATTCTGTGTGCCCCTAAGCCCCTTCCCACACAGAGGGCCTATGGGTCTCCCATTTCCTCACACAACGTGGATTTTATGCTTAGGCATTTCTGGCTGGTAATCAGGCACTGTAATACCTTCTGTCACAAAGGTGTATGCCAAGAACATCTCCCTAGATCAGACAATTAGCAGTAGAGTCTCTAGCTGTTCTCAAAGGTCTCTGTCTGCAATTTTCTCTCTCCAGCCCTGAAATTCACCCTGCAGCTCATCAGAGCCAACCACAGCCATCCTTCTGTTCACCAAATCCTGTACAGTGACATGGAACCCCTTCTTGGCCTGGGCAAATGGCTGTTTTCAGTCATTGATAATTTCACAATGCCTGTGATCTGTAAAAATGTACTAGAGGAGCAAAACACAATAACCTCAGGTATGAGATTGCCCAGAGCTGCTTCGTCCCACACAGCTGGCAGAAGGCGGCTCTTTGTTTGTCTCCACTGGGTGTGAGGCATTCAGTATAGATAAAGGCAGAAAAATAAAGGGTTTTGTGCCAGATGTGGATCAGCTGGATCTGGGCAAACAAACTCAGCAAGGAGGAAATCAGGAAATATCACCAAGTTACAGTGGAAACAAAGAAGGGAGTGAACGTACTTGAAAAAGAAGTACCGAATTCTGTTTGTGGAACCAAGATGTGTGCTCAGGGCCCATGTACCATCAGGCTGGTGGTACTAAGAGTAAGGAAATACAAAGGTATTTAGCTGCACTGTGCCAAAATTGGTGATTGATGTCTAAGCACATTACTGCAGAAGCAGGACATGGGTGCATCACTCCAATTAGCACTGAAATGCAAAGGTAGAGCCCTCACCCAGAACTGTTCATAAATATTTTTGCTTTTACTTAAGAGGATAAAACCTAAAGTTTTCATGAAAGTCATTAAACATCTTATCACAACTTATATTTTCTGTTGGTATTTCTATTGTGCATTTTTATATTAGAGCCTGGTACCACATTGGTTTGCAGACAGTATTGTAAAAGGTGGACTCTCCACAGCTGCTACAGAGGGAACAGAAAAAATAGAAGCCCCTCCATGTATCTAGCTGAAATGAAATTTAAACTTAACACTGAATAAGTTACCACAGCTTTATACCCATGAGAAGCACTGTTGCATTTTAATGGCTGGTAGGCAAACAGCAAAGATGCCAGGACAAACACTGGGCAGCAGTAAAGATTTTCCTGCCCTTTCTCTGCAGCCATCTGTGACACAAGAGTTCTCAATCCCATGGAGCTAGTCCAGGATATTCAGAAACCTAGAAACACAGCCTAATATTTTATTTTTCAAACCTGAACCAAGGAGAAGGTGAAAATCTCAGAAGTGGCTGTGGTTTTGACTGAATCTCCATAGATTTCCTGTCCTGAATGATGACCTTCAGCAACTGAAGAAAATAACTTGATGTATCTTCAAATCAAAACTAATTCTCATGAAATACCTCCTTAACTCCATATTATTAACTGGAGGAATGAATCTGGCTTCTTTGAAGAAAAAAAAATCCTTCCAAAGAACAACTAGATTAAAAAAATTGACCATCCAAATGTATCTTATTTACTGAAGATATTAATCTACAAATTCAAAAAGGAACATGCATTTCTGTAAATTAAATGACAATTTGATGTAGGGGGTTGTTGCAACAGAGCAGTTGTCTTTGGAGGATGTGACTTCACTGTTTTTTGCCTTTTGGCTTCATCTTCTTCTCTGAGGCCAAATTTACTTACAATAGGATTACTTATGCTCAGACAAGCTGCAGTTACAGAATAATATCATTTCGAGACATAAGTACCAGGAAGATTTGCCAGCTTCAAAAGACCAAGCAGCACCAGGAGAGCCTAAGCTCTTCAGGGTCCTTCATAAACCTGTGTATAAGCCCAAACCTGTGGACATAGAAAGTCAGGACTGGTTTTACAGCTTGTGTGCCACATGCCAACTAAGGGCACTGAAGACAAACAGAGGAATCCTAGTCCAAGATTCCAGCAGTAGCTTGCTTCAGTCTGGAGTAAGAGAGTGAAATGTATGGCTACACAGGTGAGAAACAGCAGTCAATGATTAGATTATTTATAGCAGCCTTCCAGACCTTCTAGCACCTTCCAGCACCTAAAGGGGATACAAAAGAGATGGAGAGGGACTTTTCACAAGGATGTATAATGACAGGACAAGAGGGAACAGCTTCAAACTGAAGGAGAGTAGGTTTAGATTGGATATTAAGAAGAAATTCTTTACTGTGAGGGTGGTGAGGCACTGGCACAGGCTCCCCAGAGAAGCTGTGGATGCACCATCCCTGGAAGTGTTCAATGCCGGGCTGGATGGTGATATGAGCAACCTGGTCTAGTGGAAGATGTCCCTGCCTATGGCAGAGGAGCTGGAAGTAGATGATAATTAAGATCCCTTCCAACACAAACCATTCTATGATTCTGTGATTGATTCTATGACACCAGAATGCATTAGATAGCTACTAGTTTTGACACCATTTTCCTTCCAACACAAAGAAGTTCTTTTTTGGCTCTTATCTTCAGGCATGAATAATTGCCTCAAGAAGAAATTTTGGAGTGCATAAACTTCCCAAAGATGTTTTTCAAGCCTTCTCTTTCCTTCCAGTGTTACTTTTCCTCTCAGATCCTGTAAGCAAATTGCTATTAATTTTACAAAACCACACACTATATATTGAAAAATGAGCAGATACCACAAGATTAATTTCCATGGAAGTATTCAAACCTCAGGACTGCTTTCAGCTGTTCAGTCTAGTTTCAAATTGCCAAACCTTTCCAATTATCCACTCTGTATAATAACCTTCCCGCTTAGCCTAGCACACAGAGTAGTTCCTCAAAGCATTCAATACAAGCAAGGAAGAAACTCCCTTTGTGTTACATTTTTGTGTGGACAAACTGTGCTCCCCAAATGTGATCCTCTGTCTACTCCAGAGCCACTGGATATGGGTTCTCCAGCACCCTATGGGACTGATTCATCTCCCTCACTTTAGCAATTAAAAAGGGTGTTAAACAGTTACAGAGCAGCCCAGATTCTTAGATTACTATTTTTAGATTACTAAATTCAGGTAAGAAAAATACCAACTTTAGGACTATATTTTACATAAGATAAATCAAAGTATTACCAAGAAATAGCATTAAAACTGCAGAGGCTCTTAGGAAATTCAAGCACCAAGTGAGTTCTTCACTCCACACTTGTATGTGATTCATGTTTCTAGCTGTACAGGCTTGCAAGCTCCCTCTGCCTGACACCTCAGGTTCAGAGCCGCAGAGCTCCCAAAATGTACTCCTTACACAAAGAAGCCAGGACCACACATTTCTCACTCCCATGAAAACCCCCACACCGTGTGGCTTTACCAAAACTGTCTAGATCTTTCAACAGAGTAAAAGGGAAGTATTATTTTTCCTTGCATGTCTTTCTATCACATAGGCTCAAGGTAAAGAGAACTTTAAAATCAAATCAGATCAGACATATCTCAGTGAAAATAACATGAGGTACAAGCCATGGAGAGTCAGGGCCAACAGATGGACACGTTCTTATGGCATACAAATATGTTTCAACAGCAAAAAGTCTATTGAACTCCAGTAGAAGTATTCATCAGTGAAATCGTCATCCTATTTTTGGATGAAATTATGATGAAAAGGAGTGGGGCAGGGGGCACAGCCACAGGCTTCACTGTGTCATGGTATCAAAACAGAATGGTCATGATAGTGTCCAAGAACAAGCAAAATTATGAGTTCATGTGGAGCTCAGCCTTCCTAAGAGAAGAGGCAGGTATCTTCTATCTCCAGCAGTGGACAAAATTCATTTAACTGGAGAAAATCAGTGACTTTGAATATCAGTTCTATTAAAGCAGGAACAGCAACCAAAGAAACAAACAGCCATCTGAACAGGCTTTATCTGATCCTTTTCAGACTTCATCTGTCCCCCTTCAGACTTCAGCAGCATAAGGTACACACCTGAATGAATCAGAGAGTTTATCCTGATGGAAAGCAGAGGGATATATGTACTTTGCCAGGTGGGAGTCACTTCATCCTAGGATGGGTGTTTCTAAACAACTGATGCAAGTGCAATAAGGTGAGATGACTAGCACAGAAATAAACATCTACAGCAGGGCTGCCTGAAATTGAGATAAATTCCAAACTTACTAGTACAGAGGTACAAGAGCTAAAAAGTGATTTTACAAGAGTAGCAAGAATCATCATTGAATGATGATTCAATGGGTTGGAAGACACCTTTAAAGGCCATTCTAGTCCAATGCCCCTGCAATGAGCAGGAACATTTTCAATGAGAACAGGTTGCTCAGAGCAATATAAATGCCTGAGACAGGAACAGGACATGCTCTTTTCTCATAGTTACAGCAGAATTTCAAAGATGTAATGGAAGAAAAGATGAAGAGCTACTTACTCTGGGCTGTTGATGAAAGGAACAAAAAGGAAGGACACCCAGGCATGCTCTGATTGACAGACTCAATTACCTTCACTGCTGTCAAGCAGGTGGTCATAAGGGCTGGACATTGAACTGTGGATCTAAAAACAATGCACTTAACTCTTTCACTTTTCCACCAATGCCCTCTGAAAAACAACTCAGAGTACTTATTTCTTGCATATTATCTCCTCTGCACTCTTAACTGAAAAGGATATTCTGTTTCCTGTGTGTGCCCCAATATTAAAATAGATGGTTTGAAGCACTGGTAGTTGTTTTCTGTTATTTTTCACTTTCCTTTCAAATGTAAAATTCCGCAGAGCCTGTTCACTCCATTTCAATGAAGACTCTACTTCTGGTTCACATTTAAAACGATCGTGAAGGAAAGAAGTGCTGTGCAAGAGGAAAGGTAATGATCTCATACTAGAAGACTCAGATGGAGTCTAGGAAGGGTTACAGGTTGAGTTGCCCCTTTTAAATGCAGTATAAACCAACAACACATTTATTTAGGATTGTATGGATTTATATTGCAGCTTTGTTGCAGCACTGACCCAGTGAGCAATCCACGTTAACACACTGCTCATATGGGCTGCAACTGACCAACACAAAGGCAGTAATGAGCTTCCAGAAATAGGGAGTAAACAAGTCATTAATTAAACATTAATGACACAACAATGATTATGTTAAAAGTATTTTTGAAATCTAGCCACATATAATGTAATCTAATGGCAGTGCTGTGGGAAATAGAAACTAGCTATGTATGTATTACATATACAGAATACGTAATTTTAAATTTCAGAGGGACCATGTGCCATGAGGTAAGACTATGAGTAATAGGATGAAGTTATGTAAAGGAAACTTTACAATGAATCACAGGAAAAATTAATTAACTCTGCTGAGGTAGTTTAGAGTCATATGTTCCCAAAGGAAGCAGGAAAGTAGCTATTTATTTGTCATCTAAGACCAATATATTATATATTCTAGACAGTGGATGTTTGAGACCAGTCCCTTACTGGTCTCTGGATTATGGTAGATATCTAATAGAATATTTTAATCAACTCAGCTTTTCACCAGCCTGTTTATCTAAAGGCTCAGACTTTCTAGCACATCTGCATGCCTAAAGAAACATGGAGCTGCCTAGTGGGATTTTAAAAAGCACCTCATAAGAAAGATCATGTGTCCTATCTGCCTTGTTTTTGGAGTGTAATCTCTAGTGCAACAGTGAAGAGTGTATGAGTGCCATTAAACCAAACTTCCAATGAATAAAATTATCTTGGTCCAAACATTGTTAGGGAAATGATAAACAAGACACTGTAGTGGTGCATCCCCCCGCCCCTCCTCAGGTCTGCTCTATGATCTCAGGGATTCCTGTTAGGCCTTGGCTTTTGTCTAATGAGCTGGGTGGTGAAGTGTCCCTTGATCATGTCAGGTACTACAGATGCCTGACTAAATGAAGGACAAGAACAGGAATAATCAGTCATCCCCTGACAACCCTGGAACATTCCCCACCTGAGTCACTGTTTCCAGTACCACTGTTATTGCCAAACCCTTCTGCATTCTTCCTCTTTGTACCCTTGCCTTTTTTGATCCCTGACTGCTGTGTAAATGATTCTAAACTAATTCTGATCCCATTTTCCTTTGTGCACTTCACCCATGCAATCAGAAATAGAGTGAGCCTTGCCATCAAACTGTCTTAAGTCCCACTTCCACAAACTTGTATTAAAACCTGTTTTTTTAATACCTTTGAGGGTGATTCTTTAAGTGGCCTAAACCACTCATTTGGAATAATTGGCATAGTCAGGGGGATCTAAATCAGGATTTGTGACAGATACTATACTTCAAATATAAATTTGGAATTTCTGGTATGACAGTTCATTGCTATCATATAGAATAGTGAATAGAAAATTTTAACTGAGATTGAAAAGACTGTTTTCCAGCATCTCTCAAGTATGTGGGATTAACAAGTAGGCAGTTATTGCTTTGGGGGTATTTCTGGGGGTCATGTCCTTGGTGGTGAATGATGAAATTATGTGTTGGTTTAACAAAACCTGGTTCGTGGGGGCAGGGAAAAAAAAGCTGTTCAAAACTTCTATGTCTGGCACAGAGCCAGTTGCTGACGGCTCTGACGATGGGCAGGTTACTAGCCCAATTAGACAAGTTGGTGATGCCTCCGTGATGACATATTTAAGAAAGGAAAAAGCGTGAGAAGTTCTCTTTCTTGATCCCCTCCGAGGGGTGATGAGGGGGTCCCCAGGCCTCTTCCTGGAGAGGGCTGCCGGGCCCTTCCCAGCGCGGCGGTCGGGGCCGTGCTACCGGCGGAGGGGGGGCACCGGGGCCCATCCTGGCGCAGGCCACTGGGAGCTGTGTGGCCGGAGCCGCCCGTGTGGTGCTGGCAGGGACCACGTGGCCAACAGTGAGAGCCATGGTGAGCAATTCCCTGATGTGGAGCCTGGACGAGATCAACCTCTCAGCTGCAGCTTACAGACACCAATTTTCGTCCAAGTCAGAGAAAAAGGAAAAGTGAGGACGTGTGAGGAAAACCAACATGGTGGCACTGAGGTCAGTGAAAAAAAGGAGAGGGAGGAGGTGCTCCAGGCACCGGAGCTGAGATTCTCCTGTGAGCCATGGTGAGGACTGTAATACAACAAACTGTTTCCCTGTAATTCATGAGGTGCATGGGGAGGTGCAGAGATTCACGTGCAGCCCTTGAAGAAGAGTGCTCATGCTGGAGCACGTGGATGCTGAAAAGCTGTAATCTAGTGAGAAACTTGAACAGAGAGAGAGGACCCTTGCTTTCAGAGATAGAGGAAAAGAGCCTTCGCCTCCAAATTTGAACCGCTCATCCTGAAACGACTAAACCCCATGAACTAAAATGACCCACGCTGGGCAGTTGTGGGAAGACTGCTTGACCCATGGGAGGGATTTCACATTGCAGCAGGTTCGGGCAGGACTGCTGCTTGTGGAAATTAAAACCACACTAGAAAAGTTCACAGAGAACTATCTCCCATGGGAAGGAACCCACGGCACAGCAGAAGAAACTCTTTTCCTTAAAAGATATTTTCATACTGAAGAAAGACTTTTAAGAAGTGAAATACTGACCAAAACCCCATGTTTTGTTTCCTTGAATGGTTGATAGAAAGAGGGAGGGACTGGGGAGGAAAGGTGTTCTGAAAGTTTGCTTTGGGTCTCATTACTCTTTTTACTTTTAATTCTGTGAATAATGAGTCTTCTTTATACTGTTTAAGTTTTGAACCTGTTTTGCTTTAAAGTGGTTTTTATTCAATAATCCTTATCTCAGCTCATGAGGTTTTAATTTCCCCTCTTCTGCTTAGTTATAGCAGAGGAGAATGAGTGAACAGCTTTTTCGTGGGTGCCTGGAGCGTAACCAGCATCAAACCGCGACAAATGGACAATATTTTCCACTGAATTTGGATACTTCTAATTATTTATAAGTTATTATTATTTAATTTTTTTTTTTTATGACCAGAGAAAACTGTGATCCTGATTCTATCTAACATATTCCAGCTGAATCTTGGTTTATTTTTTTGGGGAGCCATTTAGGCTGCTAATAATTAATTTTAATTCACAGATGACTGAGAATAAACATTACAAACCAAGACTCTCAAGAGTATGTCCTTCTCCGATGAGATTTTTGTAGAGTTCTATATTATTTCAATTTAGGATATGAGGGTTATGGTATTTCATTCTTCTAACAATTAAAATAGTGGAGTAAGTCCTGAAGGAAGGCTGAACACTGCTTATGTTCTGATCTCAATTCTAATCAGGAAAACAAAATATAGAGATAGGTATGATGTCCTTAGCTGGTATAAATCACCTAATTTTACTGAGTACAGTGGAATGACATCATTTTATGTCAGCTGAGGATCTAACACAAGTTTGCAGGATGATTATCCTTCCTCAAATACTCCAAAGTTACTACAGAATACATTTTTATATGTAAGCCCTCCCTTCAGCACCTGCCAGAAAGGTTAACAAACAGTTTCATCGTGTTATAACTGTGATGCTTCTTTTTCCTAAAACATAAAACATCTGGTGCGATATGTCATTATTAACATCTGTCAACCATATTTACTAAACGCTAAGCAAAGATACGCTTTTTCCAGTGATCTCTGTTTCTAACTCTTTCCTTTCAAATGCTTCTCCTAAACAATTCTTTCCAGGTCCAGTTCCAGATAGAAAAGTAAAATTTGGCAAGCAGGATTAAAGAAAGCCATGGCAAGTCAAGTATAACCCCAGAAGCACCTATGCCAATGAAAGTTGAAAAAAATGAAGCAAAGGGTCCCTTTGCTCCTACAGGAAATCAGTGGAAGCAAAATTTCTGAACAGCACTGTTACCACAGTGAGAAATTCTAGTAACATTTGCTGCTGTGTTACTCATGTTATGAACATTTTGATTGTGGCTGTCCACTGTCTGGAGCATGCCGGGCTGATATGTTCATCTTACTGTCTTGGGTTCAGCTGGGGTAGAGTTAATCTTTTTCCTAGTACCTGGCATAGTTCTGTGTTTTGGATTTAGGATGAGAATCTAAATGTGATGACTCTGATGAAGCAGAGATTCACAGTAATTGCTTCTTGGATGTTAGAAATGATAAATAAACAGTAAGGCAGGCTGAGGGGGATCAGAGGCTTTGCAGTTATCTCAAGTTAATCTGTGTAAGGTCATTTGTTGTAAATTTGCTTGTTCAGCTGCAGTCTCTAATGCTGTCTCATATCTGTCTAGTTAGGTTTCTTCCCAGCCAAGAAAGTCATCTGCTAGAACATGGTTCCTTTTATATACTTAGACCCTTTTTTTTCCCCTAGCCCAGTATTTAGCTTATTTGATAGCTTCTTTATCCAAAATGAGATTTTTCCTCCCTCCCCTGAAAGCAAACTGAAGAAGATCATATACCTATGGCTGAGTCTAAATGTATTTTGTTCTTTAAATATTCAAGGAACATAAAAGGTAACTTTATGAAATTAATCTGCTTTATGTAATTAATCTGCTTTGTTTTACAAAAAATTCTGCTGTTTTTTCATAGTTTAAAAAAGTTTAATAGTTTTTAAAAATGCTGAGTTTACTTCTGAATCTACGGTGGTCATCAAAATAACCATTGAACATATTTCTGTGATGAAATCAAGATATACTACTGCAATTATTTTTCATAGTAAGTAGCAGCTTAGAAAACATCTTTGAGAAGCAAGGATAACACAGGGACAGGACTACCAGCTAAGCAGTGTGGCTGACCAAGTGCTCAGTGCTTGAGCCTCAATTCTAGTCCTCCTTTACTTGGAAGTGTTGGTGTACCCTTATACTCCACAAACTTCTAATATGACCTTGGACATATTGAGGAAAATGAGGTACCAAGACTCTCACGGGACAGTTGCGCTTTCATTGCAAGAGGTGCTGTGGTTTACAAATCACACGTAAAATGTTGTGACAGCTGAGATGGGCCATACATAGGGATAGAAGACTTTTACATTCCCAGCTCACTTACCTAAGTCTAATTTGCATGAGTCAGATCAACTAAGGATTGACTCAAGGTACTTTTAAAATACCATGGAAAGTCAAAAATATGGTTTGAAAGCAATGAGAGAGTTTTGTTTCTGAGATGCCCTTCAGCAAATGACTGGATGTCAGAAAGTCTTCCATTTATAAGATGTTAGCACCTGGCCTTGAGATGCAAGGAAAGAGCATCCTTGCTTATGCACAAAAGCATCCTGACCTGTATCAGCAATGGTATGGCCAGCAGGTCAGTGACTGTCCTCCTGTAGGTGAGGCCACACCTCAAATCCTGTGTTCAGTTTTGGGCCCCTCACTACAAAAGGCCATTGAGGGGCTGGAGCGTGTCCAGAGAAAGGCAACGGAGCTGGGGAAGGGTCTGGAGCACAAGTCTTTTTAGGAGTGGCTGAGGGAGCTGGGGGTGTTTATCCTAGAGAAAAGGAGGCTCAGGGGCCTTGTTGCTCTCTACAACACCTGAAAGGTGGTTGTAGCCAGGTGGGGGTCGGTCTCTTCTCCCTTGCAACAAGCGATAGGACAAGATGAAATGGCCTGAAGTTGCACCAGGACTGGATATTAGAAAAAATTTCTTCATGGAAAGGATGGTCAAACACTGAAACAGGCTGCCCAGGGAAGTGATGAAGTCACCATCCCTGGAGATATTTAAAAGATATGTAGGTGTGGCATTTAGGGACATAGTTTGCTGGCGGACTGGGCAGTACTAGATTAAAAATTTTTCCAACCTAAATGATTCCATGATTCTAAAACTAATTTTTTTTGTGGCTCGCAGAGCATGGTCTTCATCCATAATAAACTAACTAGTTCATTACATATAGATTACATAATACATAAATACATAAAGTTATTTCTATGAGTCATGCAAATAGGTGAGCAAAAATATTTTACATAAAACCCACTTTTATTATGAAATTGAGCAGAGCAAACTTCTGTGCATCATGGAGGGCAGTACAGTTTGGCCCTGGCACCAGGATCAGCCCAACTCTGTCACTCTGGTGCTGTAACTGAGCTAAGCAGCCTTGTCCTGGGCAGCTAAGCTCTCTCTATGGATGGACTAGTGCCATTTCTGCTCAGTGCTTTCTTGGGCCGTGTAGAAACACCACTGAATTATCCTCTGTATTTTCAACTGTACTCATACGTCTGGAAAGAGTCATCCAGTTAACATAGTAGGGAAAATCCTATCCCCAGTGAAATCACTGAACATGTCATCACAGATTTAGAAGATTATAAGAAGCCAGTGCAGTCCTCTCTGCTCAGATCTGCTACATTAGAATGAACTGCAGCATCCTGAACTCTTTAACTCTTTGTCAAAAAAAGTGCACTGTGACAGAGAAGTTTATAATATAGCATGTAAAGGATTTTTTTTCTTTAATAGTAAGACCCATTACCTGCTGCCAGATAAGCATACAATAACTGGGACTCTGATTCCCTGCATGAGTGGAGCCACAACCACCTCCAGAACAAATTAGTCCAAAACTAAACTCCAGAACCAATTAGTCCAAATAAGGATTTATTTCAATGCAGAAAATGATTTCTGTGTGTAGCACTGAACAGTGGTACTTTCTGTAATAGATTCTCTAAATTTCAGCTCTCTGATGATCTGGTACTGACAGCACTTGGGCTGTAGGTGCAAGCCCTGCGGAAGGGCTCATGGTGTACCAACAGTTCTGTACCATTCCCTTGGCCAGTTTAATAATCCAAGCAGTGCATACAGCATCAAGAAGGGATGTGTGTCTCTGACACAGGGTTCAAAGGATTTTTCTCTATTTACTGCTCTCCATAAATATTTTCCAAAGCATGTCACTTGATTTCTTCTTGCTCAAACCACAGTGCTTTGACTGGCCCATTGATATAAAACCCACAAAATTCTACTTTCTTAGAATAGGCATCAGAGAGAACTGTAAGGGTCTAAACTGATCTTCTCTTCCACCACGTTTACTAAGTGAATTTCACTGAGCTGTTAGCACATCTGCTGGGTTTATGTCCTGGCTGCTGGCTTAGGTGGCCAGGGTTGGTTTGGGAGCCAGGGCAGGTTCACCCCATGCTGTGTACGTCCTCATCACTTTATCCCCGGCAGTTTCCCATACTGACTGTGGGGAGTGAGCAGGGAGGGAGGGCAGCAGGGGCCAGCTGGAGGCACCTGCTCTTATGCGTAATTGCAGGGTGTCAATGCCTGGTTTATGTATGGCAGAGCCCAGCCAGTGAAAAGGGAGAACCAATGCGAGGCTTTGAGCCTTTGCCAAAGAACACATGAGCATTTCCAAACAAAATGCCCAAATTAAAACTGATTTTCTCCCACCCAAGTTCCCTTTCCAGGCTACTCCAGCAGAAAAGGCTTCAGAAAAGAAAAGAGGAAAGGGAAAGGAAAAGGAAAAGGGGAAAGGGAAGAAAGAACCCCAACACGTCCATTGATTTTTCTGTACGTTACTCTGTTTTAGCCTTCTCTAATCGCACCTGCACGACTCCTCCCTCCCCGGGGCGGGAGAGGCCCCACGGCCCGGTCCGTCCCCTCCCGCCCGCGTTCCCGGTGGGATGCGGTCCATGCGGTCCCGCGCACTCACCGTCCGGCGCGGGGCCGGGCAGCGCCAGCAGCAGCAGCAGCAGCAGCAGCAGCAGCAAAGACGGCAGCGGCGGGAGCGCGCCGGGACCCGCGGGGCGCAGGGAGCTGCGGCGGCCGGGGGAGGTGTGTGTGTTCCCACGTCCTCAAGGCGTGGGAGTCGTATCCCCCTCCCCGTGCCTCCCAGCCGGGGGGTGTTGGCGCTACTGCTGTTACGGAAGGATATGGGGGGTGTCCCCACACCTGCCCTAGGCAGAGGGTGATGGGTGGGCTGTCATCTCCAGCATAACGCTGGGGGGAGGGCAGCAGCAGGTCCTCGCTGCCATCCAGCTCCCAAGGACGGGGGAGGGATGTTTGTTCCACCTGTTCCCTGCAGTCCCTGGTTCGTGTGGTGAGGTAAGGACAGTCACATCCCTCTGCTCCCCTTGCCCGAGGCTCCCCGGGGCTGTGAGGTCTCTTAGAGCTCTGGAGATGGAGAGCGGCTGTGCTGATGGAGGAAAGTGAGTGCTCCCTGCAAAGACAAGGTGTCAGGAAAGGTGAGACAGGCTGTAATAACACAGGAAGGATGAGAGTACACTGCATTCGTTCCTGGGGGTCGCCAAAAGCTGATGGACGGGTAAGTCTGCAAGAGCAAGATATGTCTCCACAAGGAGGTCTGTGAAGGGGTTCAGGATTGAAGACCCTGTAGAAAGCCACGGCACTAGTCCTGTTGATTTTCACAGAGTTTCAGAAAGACGGAAGGACACCCAAGCTCTAAGAGCAAGCAGCAGGGCAGGATTTACCAGTTTTCCAAGTAGTAGCCATGTAAAAATAAGGAGCCTAATTCCTTGAGAAATTACATGAAAGAAACCGTCACTTTTAGGGAGGGAAGAAGCCAGTGGGCAACTGGATCTGAGACTTGATAGCCACCATCAAATGGAAAACAACTCAAAAGGACTCTACACACTTTTAAAGCAAAACTTCAGGGGTCCTAATATCCCCCCATGTTGCAGACCTTTCTTTTCCCCTTTCATCTTCGCACATTTAATAGCATGTAATGCTCTGGGATGTCACGAATTCCTAACATCTATTTATGATCACATCCTCAAAAGTCCACCGCTGCTCTTCTCATGGACACCTTTTTCTTCCAGAGAAAGCACTGCAAGCAATTGTAAGTCCCTGTCAGCCAAAGTGGAGAAAAAAAAAAAAGACTGAAATGTCATAGCAAAGTAGCCTGACATTTCCAAAGAGTTTTTCAGCCATTTTCAATTCAAGCCAAGAAATCACTGGGACAGAGAATTACAAACAGCTCTTTGCAGCTGGTCCATGTGTGAATGCTCAAAAGCTAACACCCCCACCCCAGCAAGGAAAGTGCAGCCCAGGCCCACAGACACACCTTAGTCTCTGCCTTCTGCTCCTAAAAAGCCGGGCTGGTCGGACTTTGGGGAAGAGGCCGAGGCGATGTTTCCCTTATTGCCGAGGGGGGATCCCCTCAGCTCGGCATCCTCCAGCCCCCTCGGAACGCGGCGGGCGCTGGCCATGGTGCTGAACCACCTCCCTCCGGGCTTCTCCGGGCTCCGCCCGAGGGATGCTCTGCCCTGCCGCCGAGCTGCTGGTTATTCACTAACAAGAATGAGAACATATTTCCTACTGTTTCCCTTTTATTTCCCCTCCCCTCTTTCATTCCTAATCTTTCTATTTTTCTATTTCTTTTCCATTTTCCAGTAAGATACTGGAACAGGTTGGCCAAAGAAATTGTGGATGCCCCATCCCTGGAGGTTTTCAAGGCTAGGTTGGATGGGGTTTTAATCTGCCTGGTCTAGATTAAGGTGTTCCTGCCCATGGCAGGGGAGTTGGAACTAGATGATCTTTAAGGTCCCTTCCAACCCAAACCATTCTGTGATTCTGTTTCAAAATTTTCAACCCGGAGTGTGACTTGTTCACTCAGCCTACCTTTCTGTTAACGAGAGCACAGTTTTTATTTCAAGACCTCAAAAAGAAAGCTAATTATGGAATTAATGTGTCTAATCGCAGTATATTAGGTCCACTAAAAAGCATCTCTGATGAGATACAGAGATAGAAATGATCACTTGAAGATACTGCAGCCATGCTTCAGAGTCTCCGGAGTGGTCTTCTAAGTGAAATAAATTGCCTCAGTCACTATAAAAATTGACAATGTGTCAGCTGTTTGCTTGTGTACCAAGTTCATGGCAGGAAAAACATGAACTCAGAATGTTCCAATAGTACTCCTTTCATCTAAGTGACTCGATGTTGGAGTCAGAGAATAGAGAAAGGTCATATATATTTTATGGATTTGCCTAGTGTTAGACCATTTTTAACTTCTAAGATGATGCAGCTGGGTCTGAGGATGAAGAAAGAATGGTACTGTTGTCTACCTTGATTTCATCAAGCCTTATGACACAGTCACAGCATGTTGGAAAATGGTTAGAGGATCAGGGACATGGATTATTGATAAAACCAGATCAATAGGAGAGCTGTGCAGGCAAAAGCCTGCAAGCAAAGGCCTGCACGAGAAAAAGCCTACATGAGAAAATGCCTGCATGAGAAACAGGCCTGAGAACAAAAAGGGAGTTTTTAGGAGGTACAGTGCTGTTCTGATAAAGATGTGCTGACCATAAGAAGGGAGGAAAATCTTTTGATCTCTCAAGACAAAACATAAATAATAGAAGCTTGCCAAATGTAGTCTTTTATCTAACCCAATTATGTAGAAGTAAGAATGTGCCTTTGTAAGTTTAAACTAATTAAAGAACTGATAAGCTTGTATTTTCACACTATATAAGTGCCTCTGTATTGCTAATAAACGAAATTTGCATTACCAATCACATTGATTGTCTGCATGGTTTCCCCCACCGAAGTCGGCAACAGCATCCTTCTTTTCAAGCTGGGTTCTTAAGGTCTGACTCGGTGGATTACTGTGAGGCTGAATAACCAGCTGGGCCATCAGGTTCAAAGAGTCTTAGGGAAGGGTTTGTTTTTACTCTTCCTGGAAGCTGGTTAAAACTGGAGACAGCCAGATCTTTTACCTGAGATGTATCCTTTTTAAAATCTCTATCAATGACCTGGAAGAGAAGACAGAATGTACCTTATCAATTTCACAGGTACAATGAACCACGGGAGGATCAGGGGAAGGAGCAGTTGGAATGCTTGGGAACAGAGCTGTCATTCAGAAAGTCCTGGACAGGTTTGAGGAACAGGAACCCTATGAAATTGAACAAAGACAGCTGCAAAGTCCTGCCCCACGGAAGGAAGAACTCATCGCAGTAGTGCAGGCTGGACATGACTGACTGGGGAGCAGCTCTACTGAAAAGGTCCTCGGAGGCTTGGTAGACAACAACCCCAATGTAAGCTAGTGGTGTGCCCTGGTAGCAATGAAAACTAGCAAGATATTGCACTGTACTAATAGGAGTGTAGCTAGATACTGGAGAGAAATTATTATTATTCCTTTCAACCAATCATTTGTTAGACCACCCATGGAACATTGTCATGTGACCAGTTTTTGGGACCCCAGTAAAAGAAAAAGAGTGATGAACTTGGGCAAGCTAGCTGGAAGGTCACCAAAATTTTAAGGGGCATGGAGCACATGTTGTGTGAGGGGAGGCAGATGAAAACAGGCTTGATCAGCCCAGAGAAGAGTAGGTTTTGGGGTGCCTAATAGCAGGAGGAGGTCATCAGGAAGACAGAGCCAGACGGTTCACAGTGATTCATGATGGGAGGGCAAGACATACTGGGCATCAGATGAAAAAAGAGAGAGATGGTCTGGTAGAATATCACTCACATAACATAAGTTTTTGGGTTAGGGCATCCTGATGTTTGGCACTTTCTTTTATTTGGATATGGCATTCAAGAGGCAGCACAGGTACACGCAACTTGAATCAGATGCTTTTTTTTCTTTCTTTTTTTTTCAAAAAAAACAAAAGGAAAAGCAGTAACTTCAAGAAAAATGTTTTTATATGAGTTTTGACAATTTGGACAGTCAAGTGTCAAATTGTTTTTGTTTCTGGAACAGGATAATTTAAAAAATTCTACTTACAGGCTGGATATTCTGTGCAAAATTGATGATATGCTCACAACATTAACTTCACCAAAGAGTCTGCCACATGCATTTGATTTCAACCTATTGATTGGTTTCTGATCAGCACTCGAATTTAATTTCCAGGAGTATAGAAATAAATTCTCAGAACACAGTTGGAACTTCTGGTGACCTTTTGATGTTATTTTTTGCCGGAGATTTGGCTGTGCAAAGTACTCAGCATTCTGGCCCTAGTTCAGCAAAGTACATGAGCACCTGGTTAACTTCAACTTCAGACCCCTGTGCTTTTCTGGATCAGGACCAAAGGGGCACTGTGCTGAAAATCCATCCCAAAGGCATGCTTTACGCAGCTAAAAAAACAATGCAGCCTTTTCAGTGGCCCTTCTCATTTCCATTTTTGAAGTAATTTTTTAATAAATAAGCAAATAAATAAAATGAGTCATCCTGCTCCAGCTACACGGCAAAAGCATCATGTGAAGCTTTCTCTGTAAGGACTTGTACTCTCATATGAGAGGCTAATAAAGGGGTACACAGACAAGAGATTGTGATGTTGCTGGGAGTGTGCTGCCGAATTTTTGCAGCAGTGCCTCATCCCAAGGGGTAACATAATTTTGTGTGTTGTTAGCAGCTATTTAGTTTTAGTTCAGGTTTTTATGATACACCTCAGCATTGTAATTTTGTAAGACAAAACTACAAGTGGTCTTTTTGATCAGCTTAGTTTGCAGCTTCATTAAAAGATGAGTTTGTTGTCGATTTCCTCCTCCACACATACCAAAGTATACAAATCATAACTGTCACCTCTAGCCTGTGCACATAGATGCCTCACTTCTGTGCAATGCAGATATATGTTGTGGAGTTGCAAAGAGCAGGAGTACAAATGCTTCCTGAAAGCACACAGCTGCTACTGCAGCACTTGAACAAGGCAGCCTTACTCTTGAGCCAGGAGAACCATGCGCAGGCTGCTGTTTATTCTTATACTTACAGCTGAACACCACTAGATGTCTCCTGCTGCCAGCCCTGCAGAGACAGCCACAGCTGGGGTGCTGCTACAGAGCCTCTCCGCGCAGATACACCCCTTGCACTGAAAAACACAACTTTACTGCCTGGAGAAGGTTCCAGGGAGACGTTATTATGGCCTTCCAGTACTTCCAGAGAATGTATAGGAAAGATGGGGACAGATGTTTTAGCAGACCCTGATGCAAGAGGACAAGGAGTAAGTTTTAAGCTAAAAGAGAGTGGGTTGAGTCTAGATATACAGAAGAAAAATTTTAAATAGAGGGTGGTGCCTAGATTGGTGGTGGGTGCTCCACCTCTGGAAACATTCAAGGTCAGGTTGGACAAGGCTCTGAGTAACCTGATCTAGTTGAAGATATTCCTGGCCATGGTGAGGGGGTTGGACTAGATGGCCTTTACAAGTTCCTGCCAACCCAAACTATTCTGTGATTCTGTGATTATTTTTTGCTTTGTTGAAAAATGTGTTGTGACAAATTTTAGAAAAAATATGATTGTACTATGTCCTGAACACCTGGGCAGAGCTATTGGAGATTTTCAACTTTTCTTCCATTCTTCTACTTCACCTTCCTACTCACCATTACCTCTTTGGGGACAAGAGAAATTAATGGATGAAAATTCTGATATTTGGCTCTACACTAGCTAAAGATTGGTCAAGCTCAGATGCCTGAAGAGTTCTTTCTCCCTGAACATCATAGAAGCATAGAATAGCCTAGGTTGGAAGGGACCTTGAAGATCATCTAGTTCTAACCCCACTGCTATGGGCAGAGACACCTTCCACCGGACCAGTTTGCTCAGAGCCCCATCCCACCTGGACTTGAACCCTTCCAGTGATGGGGCATCCACAGCCTCTCTGGGAAACGTGTGCCAGTACCTCACCACCCTCACAGCAAAGAAATTTTTCCTAATATTTATACTGATCTTTCCATGCTGTCTGTCATGTCTTTTCTTTGTACCTGCAAAACTGTTTGGTGTCTTTTGCAAGCTGGACCTTAGATCAGAGCTAGACCAAGCCTGCGAAGGGATTTGAATGGCCTTGTCATTGCATGAGTTCACAGTCTGTACAGTAATGAAATTCATCCATGTGAATTTATGAAAGCAACTTGCTGTATAGTGAATGGGAGGGGACAGACACATGGTCTGAACAGCTCCTAAGTACATCTTAAGAGAGGACAAGAGAGTTATATGTGCAGTCAGTTGTTTGTGTTTCTAGAGAATAATACTGTTCTTTCTTATTTACCACTACAAAACCTTATCTGCTCAAGTACATCCGAGATGCAAATGTTGCCAAGTACAAATGAAATCTTAGCTAATAACTGTTCTGAGGACACTAGCCTGAATGATACACAAATTGGAATTAGATTCTTTCACCACATGCCTAAAAAAGTGAACTAGGGAAGAAGTTTCCTTATAGTTTGTCTAAACTGCCACTGACATTCCGTTTTTCCCTAATCAGTGATTGCATATTAGATAAAGCTTGTCACTATGCCAACCCACTTAGAAAGGTCTTGGACAGGAAATAGAGCCAGCGAGGGACACAAGTTCATGAGAAAGAGCTTCCAACATTTTTCCATCTGACAGGAAACTACAGTTACTGCAAAGGATTTCTTGACGTATTCACTCCAAAACGTGGGTCAATAGTCAGACATTCAGCTCATGACTCAGGCATGAAAAATGTAAAACATCTGGCTCAAATCTATGCTATGAACAGAGAGATTCATGACTTTAAGCTAAAGGCTCATTGGATCCACTTTTAAAGACAATTAATTTTATTTGAAAAACAACTGTGTAGCAACATTCTGCAATATTCTAGTTGTTAGGACTGAGCCAGTGAAATGCCTTCCTTTCATCAACAGCAAATGGAGGAGTTGCAGAATATAGCACTATTCTGAATTATCCAAAAATACAAAGTGGTCTTTATTTTTGCATTTTTTAAGTAAGTCTGAAACATTGATCATGCAGACAACTTGGTGGTATTACCCAAACTAGACCTCAGAAGATAATCACAGAAATCCATAGAGATGGATACAGATTTGGCACAATAAAGTCACATCCATCTTAATGATACTTGGCTAGTTCAGAGCACAGCAAGGCATGCTCACATCTGTCTGTGTGAGTCTGTGCAGACATGTCCACAAATTCCAGCTTCATGCCTAATTCTCTCAGTTGCCATCAAGGGTGATGCAGGAACATGTTGCTGCTATCATTCCTCACCATCACTCAGACACCAACAAAGGAATGCAATGGAGCAACTTTATTGGCTCCCTGTGTTCAAGGCTGATTCACAGGTGCAGAATTGTGGTTCTGAGGCATCTGGAGGAACAGCTTGAAAACGTGCCTATAAGATCTGCCTGCTTATGGCCAGTCCTTACCTCCATTTCTTTTTGTGGCCTTGTAGCATAGGAAGAGATATCTGTAGTGCGGACTGGGATGCAGTGGTGATGTGATTTTTAATTACTGATGTATTCTTCTATGCATAATCAACTAGCTTTTTAATAATCAATTCTCAATTACTGGAAGAAACATTCATGAAGTATCTCTAGGTAGTGAATTTTAGACCATTACTGTAGACATCTTTTGAGCCTTTCTTTATATGATATGGTTTTGTTTGGAATTCCAAGGTCTTTAGCATATCTCTTCAAGCAAATCCATTTCCCATTGTTCCTACTTCTCACTAAACCCCTTTTCACAGGGGACCTTTTCAATGGCTTTCCCAGTCCTGGAGATAGTAATGCCTTTCTTACATTAGTTGCCTTTAATTTCCTTAAAAAGTGGGAGCAGCGCTGAAGTCTGGGGGTGCAGAAGGGCTCACGCAGTACCAGGCTCTGTGCTGGTCAGAGGGCAGCACACAATGCAAACAATAATTAGGACAAACTCAGGAAGTGGCTTTAAACGTGGATTTTGTTCAGGATGAAAATACTCCCATGGGAACCAGTGCATCAGCTGCTTCCAGCCTGACAGGGAAACATAATTTGGATGGGAACAGGTGGAATTCTTCCCAGTGTGTGAGTCATTTTTTCTCTGGCTTCCCTTGCAGACTTTGGTAGAAATCCTAATGCAACACACACTGTTCTTTTTAGTTCTTTGTTTTGCTCAAAACCCGATCAAATGGGCAACATACAGGATGACTAAGCTGGTGAACAGAACTGTACTTTTCAAAGTTGTTGATTTTGGCTGGAAATCTTGGTTTTGTCTCTTTGCTCTAATAAAATAGACATGGATAACTTGGGCTGCAGATAACCTTTTCTCTTCCAGGGGAAAAAAAAAAATAAAGATATTTTATACCTCTTTGGATCATGAGTGGTCTTCCTACAGATGGGGAGAAGGACCAAGTGAAAACAGTATTATTCAGTCACTCCTGAGTAGTCAAAATTTTATAAAAATCTTGAAAATCAGATTACAGTCAAGTTCATAAAACATCAGGAATATCTGGTTTTTCATTTCAGGTGAATTACAGGCCTTGGAGAGGCAAAAATTCCTGCTGGAGAAATATATTAAAAAAAAATTAAGTTTATCATGCTCCTTTGATGTGTCCACCGCTGTTCCCCTAATACTGTTTCTGCCAAGGCCCCATCATCACTACACAGAAACTGGGAATACTATAGGTGCTACAGCACAGTACAGATGAAATTTAATCAGAAATATCCAACACACCAAGAAAGCCTCACTGCTAGAGCCAGGAGTGTCTCCTGTGTTGACTAGCTTGGGGTTAGCCCTGCTAGAAGCTTGTTTCTTTATTGATTTTTCTTATGTGCATTTTTCTCTCAGGCAAGAGAAGCAAGCAACAACCTATACTCAAGCATTTCTGAGATAAACAGAAGGGGGAGACCTGCACCATGAAGCTTCTTATACTTGTGTTTTCTGCATCTCTCTCCTGCTGCCTGCCCCTGAAATGCAATAGAGCAAAAGCCCTGAGTCTTCCTATTAAATGAATCTTCTCCAAGGTTTGAAGGGAAGTGGAATAAGAATAGTGAAAGCTCAGAGTGCTACAATGTGAGGTTTCTTCGTTAGGTGGAGCAGGAGGAGCAGGAAACATTGGTAACTAACACACCCAGTAGTGAACCCTCCAAGAGCAGAAATCATCTTCCCATGAAGAATTTCTCATCTGAGCTTTGTGCCATCTGCTCTAACAGTGCCTTGATGTTGTTGTGCCAGTCAAGGTTTTCGTCTGCTTCCAAAGGTGTTTGTTTTGCCTGAGTGAGAGATTGGAAACATTTGTGAACCATGAGTATTTTCACAGAGAGCAGGAGAAACATTTCCTGGACAGCCTTAAATATATCCCATGGCTTGAGGTGAACTCTATCTCAAAAATCCTCTAGTCTGCAAGCATCCAAATTGGAGAAAACAAGCTCTTCTGTCCCAGTTTAATAGGTGACAGCTGCAGATTTTGAAAAACTTACCTGAGGTGGTGCATCAATGCACCATTTCATAGGCTGCTCGGTTCTTTTGAAGGCTATACCAAATTTACATGCAGAACAGCTCAGGAGTGGCCCAGCCTATCTGGTGGGTGATGTACACAGCACATGGGCAGCAGATGGGGCAATTGCTGGGCGCATTGTGCTTACAGCTGGCTTACATATCTGCCCACAAATCTGCCCCATATCTGCATGGATCCTCTGTGAAAGTCAGTATTTGAACCTCTAGCTCATTCCCATATAAATGATATGGATCATGAGCTATATTTAAAACTCAGTAGAAGAAATTTTTTTCCAACTTATAAAAATGTTCACAGTTTCACCAATCTCAGGATGAAATCAACACCTTCAAAGGTATGACAGAGATAAATAAAAGCAGCTGCCATTGAAAGCCTTGAATTCCCTGGGTCTTCTACTGTACATGTGGGAAGCCTTTCTCCCTTATTTGAAAAACACATGGGTAAAATATGTATTTATGTGTATACATTTGTATTTATAAACATAAGTCTTCTTCTTAACACTGTTGAAGCTGCAGGGATGCTGATACCTAAATCTAGGGCTGTTTTGGCAAAGAATGTCATCTCCAGATACAAATGGTCTTGCTGAACTTTTTTTTTTTCCAGAATAAGTAAAACAGATAAATATAGAATTTAATAAATATAAAAGAGATAAATCTCTAGTGAAATTCTCCTGAAATTACGTCAGAGATTAAATTTTGTCCCACGTTCTTCTGTGTTAACAGCTTTCTTCCAATAGTGTTGGCTTCTTCTAAAGGTGGAAAGACAGAAAAACTGTTTACCCTACCAAGAGCTGCTTGTGTTTCTTGAGCACAGTGATTATAAAGGCTGGCATTAGAGGGGTTTGCTCTGAGGACAATGCATCTTGATCTGGGTTTGTTGGTCCTTGTGTCTATCGTGCAACTTTCTCAGGGACATTGTGTAAAATCCCACAGATAGGCAGGCAATATGGCTAAATGAATAAAAACCACAGTTATAATGGAAGGAAGACATAAACCCTGTCCAAGGCTCCTATTTTACATTTCCATGACACTGGTTGTCCAGCACTTCAGCCTAAACTGCCAGGAAAAGAGGTTTTTCTCCAGTCTCCTCTGTGATCATGGTTGCCACAGAGCAACTCAGTCCTTTTGCATAATCTTTATAATAGATAATTATCCTTATTGGATAATAAAAAGATTGCCCATAAGTGTTATGGTGTGGTAAAAAACCTCTGCTGTTGCCTGCCTTCGCTCTCACCTGACTCCATGCTTCTGCTCTGACCTTGGATATCTCATTAAATAGGTCTTCTCATGTGAGAAGCTTGAAAGAAGGACATTCATCCGAATCCTTGAGGTCTTATTCCCTTGGCAAGGCTTGTCCCAACCCAGCAGTCCTAGCAATGCATCTTGAGCGTGATCTGCCCAGCTGCTTTTCTCTCACAAGCAATAAATGTTCAAATATTAATTCTAATTCTCATTCTCATGGGGAATCAGGCCAATCCACATTATGTCAGGCTGTGAAGCAGACTTTCCAGAAGTTTACACCCTCATATCAAGAGGTTCTAGACAAACATGACACAGTTTCAACTTTGAAAGATGCTCTTAGACCTCATGTTGAAGGCAATTTTGCTTTTCATACACTCTGGGCATGATTAATTCAGGCTGCATTTTAATTTATCTGCTTTTGAGATTGTGTGTGGGTGTTGGTTGTGACAATTAGTGTCTGTATTTTGGTGTTCTGGTATGTTTGTTTCATGGCACATGGATGGGAGCTAGTTGCATTTTACAGAGATGTTTGTTGCAAAATTGAGGGGTATAGATAGGATTGAGGGAAATGGTATGCCAGTCTCTTCTGCTTAATTCATCACGTAGTGTAACAGTGCCATGAACTGGAAAGGCATGTTTCAGGACTCCTAGATGACTTTGGGGTTTACAATCATCTATCTATGATAGTTTGGCTGGTCCTTTAGAGTTGTCTTTGAAAATTTTCTTCTCAAAGGCAATACTGCTACCTGTGTAACTCCAATGGTATGGTTTTTCCATCTACAGAAACTGAAATCTCTTAGCTTATGAAGTATTTTAAGGTTTGGCAGATCCTTGGGCATCCTATGGGCATGAAACTGCGTTCTGGTTGGCTTGCAGTGTGACTGGGAGCTGTGAAGATATGGAAGCTTGTATTTTGCAGGATTTATTTCCAGCAAATATATTTTGTAGCAAATATTGCAACATTTGAACTTGGTAGTAAAAAATTTAAGAGTCAGCATCTCAACTATATTCCCATCCTATAAATTCTGATGAACTAAAATGGTTTTTTAGTTAATAATCTCCCATCAGGGATAAAACTAACATCTGGAGTTTGTAATGAAAAATGAGAGCGAGATCATCAGAATAATCAATAACCTTGGGACTGGGACACTTTGCTCAGACTGGATGGAATGACCTAAATTAAAACTCTCTTAAAAAAAAAAAAAAAAAAAAAGGTGCTAAATAAGTCTGACTTTGGGAAGTTGAAGCTTACAAGATGCTCTTCATGTCCCAGATACATGGTATGGTCAATCTGTTGTTCTGGGTCAAAAGTCACTCAGTTTTGACCAGAAATCCCACACTGGAGTTGAGAAGAAGTTTATCAAAATTTTTGAGAGGTTTTGGGACTTGATAGTGGACACGCAAAAAAAGTTCATGCCAGCAGCTTTTTCCAGTCCTCAGATCATTACTATGATCGTAACTGGGTAACTACTGACTTATTTGAATTCTGTCCCTGGGTGATGCCTTAAAAAAAAAAAAATCTGTTTTACTCATGGATAGGATTTTGCAGACTGCAAATAGCACAGGGACTTGAGATCAGCAATGATAAAAACTCATGAAGGGGCTGGCTGTGCACACTGGAGTCCCTAAGGAGAGCTTGAGCATTTGTATATTGTGTTTTTCATTGTGTTTGCTTAATGTGAGGACCAGCTGCCTTTAAATGGCATAATTAATTTCTAAATATGTAAGGCTGTGCTGGTTAAGCTACATTGTCATAAAATTAATAAACACAGTCCACATGCAAAATGCATTTCTTCCTGAATATTTACTTGAGTTTTCTTGTAGACAGGTATGTTTAGCATCATCAGTGGCCACACTTCTGCTTTTTAAATCATTTCCTAAAGCTTCATCTGACATAAATAAGTAAATGGACGGTATGACTCATAAGTGAAAAGAAACACATGTATATTTATGTAGCAAAGTTCAACAAACTTCAATTTTAGATGTCTAGTACTCAATGTAGAGAGCAACCCTACCCCAGAAGGCTTCCTGCTGCAAGTTTAATTGCAGGTTTCTGACCATTTGTTCCCTGAGTGGTGTACAGTGAGTTCTGTTCATTTCTCCTACCCCTTTAACGCTGACTTCTGTGCATTTCCCGTGTGAAATCATCCAAACAGATTTGCAAACTCTCTTGTTTTCACACAAAGATAGTGTCCTGGAATCCTGGCTCCTACATGAGACAAACACCCACCAGTGCCTCCAAACCAAAGGAGCTTGCGATGCTCTCCATCAGATCACTGACACACTTGGTGGCCCCAGCTGAGACCACACCAGGTTCTTTACAAGCAGAAAAAGACAGTCTGTCAGATAAAAAGGTGGTGCAAAGGAGGAGCGATGCTCCGAGGTGCAGTGATATTAAATGACTGGCTGGTGGTCAGCCCTTATCAGGACTGTGAGTAACACCCAATTTGGTGTTCCATTCTGTGATAAAGGCAGCAAACCTCCTCTTGCAGTCCACCAAAACTCTTGGCAAAATGCCATAAATTGCAAACACAAATTATTGAAGCCGAATGCACCCTGTGCTTGCAGTTAAATGACAGCCTGCTCTCCTCTTTTGTTCCACAATTCTTGTCCTTGTATGCCAAATCACAGTGAACCATAGCAATGAGCCCATTTAGTGACTCTTGAGTGAAAATAAAAATGATTTTTCATTTCATGAAGTTGTCATCAGAAATGATGTATGTAATTAGAAGACAGAAAATCTGCTAGGCTGCCTGAAGGCTTATGCCAGGATGCAGCCCACTGTGTGCTCCCTGTGCTGACTTCAGTTTTGTGAACATGGTCTGATAACTGAGTGGGCTCAGGAACTCCCTCTGAACTGACAGGAGGATGGGAACAAGTGATACTCAGGCGTGTCAAGCTCATCTGCTATTGTCATCGTGATTCCTATGGTGCCAAGTCTGTCTGATGTTGGACAATGGAGGCTAAATTCACCCATGATGTAACTCTGCCAAAGGCCAACAGAGCTCTGCCGCTGGAGGGATTAGTCCCTCCTAAATCTTTTTCAGAGTGTTGGATGTAGTGCAGCTGATGTGTTAATGACTCCTGACATGTGCTGCAGGACTGTTTTTGCAGAGCAGCTCACAGGGAATCTCTCATGCAGCTCAATTGCTATTAATTTACATTACTGGAGGTGGTGTGCATTTCCCACATGTCATCTTGAAAACAGATCCCCCCAAAAAAGCTTTACTAGTGAAGCAGATCACAATGAGAAGCAGCTGATCCACACAGCCTCCCAGTGAGGGTAATCCCAGCTCCAGCAGTAGAAAAGTAAACAGAGAGGCTGGCTGAATGTGGGCATGTGGATAGTGCTAAAAGAGAGCAGGAGACTTGCAGGCTGCCTGGTAGCAAGGAAGAGAAAGTTTCAGGAACAGAGTAAATGAGCTGCCTCCTTTCTCACAGACACAGCCTAGCTGTATGAAATCTCCAGCATAACCTGGCTGAACACTTAATGATATAAACCTCATACAGCAATGCTTTTAGGAACCATTTCTCTGAAACACTGGTTTTATGGTCTGGGTGGAAATTACAGTATGTAAAGCATTTGCCACTTTTTCTTTTGTGGAGAAGCAGAGTACTGTGGTTTAACTCCAGCTGGCAGCTCAGTCCTAGACAGTATCTTGCTTATCCTCCCTTGGTGGGATGGGGAAGAGAATTGGAAGAGTAAAAGTTAGAAAACCGATGGATTGAGATAAAGAGAGTTTAACAGGCAAAGCAAAAGCAAAACAAGAATTCATTCACCACTTTCCATGGGCAGGCAGGTGTTCAGCCATTCCCAGGACAGCAGGGCTCTGTCACACGACTTGGGAAGTTAAGTATCGTAACTCTGAATGTCCCACACTCTCTTCTTCTCCCCCAGCTTTATCTGCTGAACATGATGTGATATGGTCTGGATTATCTCTTTGGTCAGTCAGGGTCAGCTGTCTTGGCTGTGTTCCCTCCCAGCTCTTTGTGCACCCCCAGTCCTCTTGTTGGTGGGCCGGGCAAGGAGTAGGAAAGGCCTTGACTCAGTGTAAATCCTGCTGAGCAGTAGCTAAAACATGCCTGTGTTATCAGCACTGTTTCCAGTGCAAATCCAAACCATAGCCCCATGCCAGCTGCTACAGAATAAACTATCGCAGCCCAAACCAGCACACGGTGCTTAAACGTGAACTGGGGAAGCCCATCTTTGGAAATATTCCACAAGAAGGGAAAGAGTTTAAGGCTTAATTACAGCATTGTGGGACACGTGTGAAACTTGACCAGAAGCGCCGGCTACAACACCCACTAGTCATGTGAAAGAAATACTCATTTTCCTGGAGCATGTGCACAGACTGTGCACTGGGACACCTGGGGAATGTAGAGCCTGTTTATGAGATGGTTTGCCTTGTGAATAAGCTTTTTCAAGTCAATCTGAAAAGTCAGTCCTTCACCTCCAATTGCCTCCCCTCACTGCGCTGTGCTGAGCCAGCCCATGGCTCTGGTGACACCCTAAATTCTCCCACCTTTGGACTCCTCCATGGAGGAAAGGTACGGCCAGGTTCGGGCTCTGCCTCCTCCCCAGGGCTTTTATCAGTACTCTGTGGTTTCCCGCAGCTGCCAAGAGCGGGGGATCCGGGCTGCTTCCAGGGCTGGGGGACAGGGTGGCTTCTGTGGGACAGCCGTGACACCTAGTGGTGACACACGCGAGATCCCGGGCAGCCGGGAGCTGCTCCCGCGGCCGGCCCTTGGAGACCATCGCACAGGTTTTCAGATGCCACGAAGTATAAATAAAGGGCACCAGCTTTCTCTGAGACCACCAGTGGGAGCACCGGAACACATTTTCAAAGGATCTCCACATATTTAAGGAAGTTTTGCTCTGCTCAGATTTCCTGCCAACCTTTTGAGGATTCCTGTTTCCCTGTGTCACCCTCCTGATCCACACTCCAGCAGTCTCTGTGAGCCAGCCCCCCTGCAGTGGGAGTGTGGCAACCACAGAAACCCTTCTGCACACCTTGAAACCAGTTTACATGATGAACAGAAAAAAACCTAAGGGACCTAAACACAGCAGTGCTGGGAAGCGAAACATTAAACTTCTAGCTTGCAGGCATCCAGAGTGGGTTCTAAATCCGTTTCAGGTCCAATGCTGTGGTCATCTCCAGTGATCACAGAATCATAGAATCATAGAATGCTTTGGATTGAGAGGGATCTTAAAGATCATCTAGTTCCACTCACCCTTCCACAGGCAGGGACAGTTTCCACTAGACCATGTTGCTTCAAGCCTCATCCAACCTGGCCTTGAACACTTTCCAGGGATGGGGTATCCACAACTTCTCTGGGCAACCTGTGCCAGTGCCTCACTACACTCTGACTAAAGAACTTCTTCCTAATGTCTAATCTAGATCTCTCCTCTTTAGTTTGACAGCTGGATGAAGAGCTGCACATGAGCCACGGACAGAGACTGGACGTTGTCTCTAGGTGTGGTTGTGTTCCTTACCATAGATCTGTTTGGGTCACAACAACCCCAGGCAGCACTACCCGCTTAGGGAAGAATGGCTGGAAGGCTGACCACCAGGAAAGGACCTGGAGTGCTGGTTGACAGCAGCTGAACATGAGCCAAGGTGTGCCCAGGTGGCCAAGAAAGCCAATGGCATCCTGGCCTGTATCAGCAATAGTGTGGCCAGAAGGACCAGGGCAGTGACTGTCCCCCTGTACTCAGCACTGGTGAGGCCACACCTTGAATCCTGTGTTCAGTTCTGGGCCCCTCACTAACAGAAGGACATTGAGGGGCTGGAGCATGTCCAGAGGTGGGCAACGGAGCTGGGAAAGGGTCTGGAGCACAAGTGTAGTGAGGAGTGGCTGAGGGAGCTGGAGAAAGGAGTGTGAGGGGAGACCTTATCACCCTTATTTATCACCTTATCACCCACCATGAAAGGGGGTTGCAGCTATGTGAGGGTAAGTCCCTTCTCCCAGGTAACAAGTGATAGGACAAGAGGAAATTATCTCAGGTTGTTCTAGGAGAGTTTTAGACTAGATATGAGGGAAAATATCTTCACTGCAAGAATTTCAAGCACAGGAACAGGCTGCCCGGGGAAGTGGTGGAGTCACCATTCCTGGAGTTATTTTAAAAGTGTAGATGTGGTGCTTAGAGACATGGTTTAATGACCTGGCAGTGCTGGTTTAATGGTTGGGCCTGATGATCTTAAAGGTCTTTTCCAACTTGAATGATTCTAAGATTCTATGATTTTAAATAGGGCACACACCCAAGCCCACATGCCAATGATCTACAGTGTTCCATCCACACAACCTACTGCCCACTTTGCACTTCCATGTAAAGTGTAAAATGTAAATTCAAAGTTTATGTCCAGAACCCTTCCAATGCAGCCTGCTGTACTGAAAGTGAGAAGTGAATGCTGATGCAGACAAGGGCAAGGAGATATGCATGAGATATCAGAAAATTTGGGATGTCTAAACCAGAGCAGAACTGTAAGTGAGCTGCGCATGCCTCGAGGGATACTCAGTGCTCTGCAAGTGCTGGGTAAATAATTTACAGCCAATGGCAGTGTGATGAAGGTGCTGCAGGAGGAAAGAGACCAATTAGACCATGGGGAATGATTGACTACAGGTGAAGGTCACAAATCTTTGCAAATATACAGTAGAGTTAATGTTGTGAAAGATTTACAAGGCCTGAGTAGGCATAGGAAGAGGGTTGGGGGTGGCAAATTTTGAAGCAGTACAAAAGTTGACAGCCATGTCTTGGCAGGAGATGAGCAAGCCTGTCAGATCCTCAGTAGCAAAGAAGAGAAGGGAGTGACACCTTCGGAAGCCCCAGCTGGGATGGACTATGGAAGTCTTCATGTCACAGATTGTCACAGTCTTGAAGAACTTTTAAAGCATCTCCTTTTGTGTCTCTGTGTAAGGTGGCCCTGCTAAGGAGGTGCCTCAGAACCTTCTCCCAAAAGACCCAGAAACTGCATATAGTAACATAATTTAAAAGTATGAAAGCAGAAGGGAGTAAGAACAGCTTGGGAACAAACTTTCATAGGGACATCATGAAAATGACAGCAAATGGAAGAAGCAGCTGAGGCACAGTTCACACCACAGAGAGCAAAATGCAGATGAAACAAGTCAGTTGTGAGCATGGCAGCTTGCCCAAGTGCACCATGTGCAGCTGACATGCCAGATTGCTTATCAAAGGTCCCTTATCTGCCCAGAGCCAAGGCAAGGGGTGCATTTGTGCTGCTGGCACAGAACAGGTAGAGGAATAAGTCACAGCTCCCCATCAGTCGGTCCCAGCTGACAGTGGAGTGGATGCAGGTTTTAGAGACGAGCACACTTTTGCCTCTTACTGACCAGTAGCCAAGTGAGCTCCTGTGTGCCTTTGGTGGGAGTTAGCAGCAAAAATCTACAAAATGCTCAGTTCTTAGAGTTAAACCAGGAGAAAATAGTCCCAAACTACCCCGAATCAAGACATATCAGAGATGTCTGTTCTTCAAATACCATTTTCTTTTAGCTGTCTTGGGAGGAATAAAAAGCTCTCCTGATAATTTTTTGTGATAATTTTTAAGACTTAGAAGTGTCCTTTCCATGTCAAAACTTACAACTAAATATTTTGACTTCTAAGCAAAGGGTATCTGGAGCTGAATTCCAAGAATACAGAAAACAGAGAGGCAGAAAATGGCATCTCTGAGCAGTCCCTCTCTGCTTGCAGACTCCACTTGCATACCCTGAAACCAGGTGAAATTCCAGGTATTCTTACTTTATTGGACAAATTCTTTCCTCCTTCCGAGTGTTCAGGCCTGTGCCTTGGGGTTAAGGCTGTCCTTTCACTCCTGAGGGGCAACCTCTTCATTTGTTTCAATAGTAAAGCTTTCTACACAGTCCATCAAACAGAAAGTTTACAGCATTAATAAAAGTCTGAGCACCTTAGCACTTGGAGAAATGCCCCTCTTGGCTCCCTCTATAGAGGGGACAGGATAAGGTTGCTGTGTTCCTGCCTGTAGAACAACACTGCTTATGCATAGCTAAACTGACAGTAGAACAGGTTCATTATTCCTCATTCTTGGATTAATGTAAAGGCAAAAGGATCGTGACGGATGCTAACAGGAACACAAGGTTTGATCCTATTTTCAGTTTTCAGATCCCCACAGGTTTTTAATACATGATTCAGGCTGCTGCTGACAGCAGACTTGTTTTGTTATACTTGCCCTTGCAGGCATGGTGAAGGTTATGCATGGGATTGAACCAGTCTGTGTCCACCAAAGGAAAGGGGCTGCTCATGAATGAGAAGCTCCTCTTGAATTTTCAGCTCTTGCACTCTGATTTGGTGCCAGCAGGGTGGAAGGAAGATCGACCTGGGAATAGGGAGAAAGTCCTGTGTTCATCACTGGGAAATTCAGTTTTCAGGGTGGAAATGGAAGATTTGTCTTACTGTTAGAGCTGCAGACTTGCCTTTGGCAGCTGTTATAGACTCACAGAATGGTTGAGGCTGGAAGGGATCTCCAGATGTCTTCTTATCCAATGGCCCTGCCCAAGCAGGGCCATCTAGAACCGGTTACCCAGGACCATGTCCCACTGGATTTTGACTGTCCCCAAGCGTGGATATGAAGAGTCCACAGCACCTACGGGCAACCTCTTCCAGTGTTTGGTCACTGGTTTTGTTTGGAGAAAAAAAAATGAAAAAAAAGTTGTTTCCTGATATTCAAGTAACACTTCCAGTGTTTCAGTTTATGCCCATGACCTCTGGTCCTGGCACTGGGCATCACTGGAAAGAACCTGGGTCCACGCAAAGTCTTTGCACCTTCCCTTCAGGTATTCATCTACACTGATGAGATTCCCCCTGAGGCTTCTCATCTCCAGGCTGAACAGACCCAGCTCACCCAGCCTTTCCTTACAGGAGAGCTGCTCCAGTATTTTTATCATCTTTGTGGCCTTTTTCTGGACTGTTTCCCAATGCAAGGACATACTGGAGAGAGTCCAGTGGTGGTTGATGGCATGGGGCTGCCCTGGCTCTGCTGCTGAATGTTGAGCACAGACTTACAGGGGTTGTTTTCTCCAGACTGGTGTTCCCAGAAGGGGAAAAAGAATCACTCCCTTTCCCACTGCAACTGCCTTGATGAATGAGCGATGGCAGGTTAGTGGGCAGTGAGGTCTGTCGAGCCCACATGCTGGTTTCTCACGTTTCAGAGAGTTTTCTTCACCTTTCTGTCAAGTAAAAATAACATATTTCCAAGGGACTTTGAGTCTGGTGATGTGGGAAGAACCACCTGTTAAAAAAACACCAGGGAAGTTTTCCTGCTAATTTGTCAAAGGCAGAATTTTAATCTATCTTTGTGGAAAAAGCACCCCTGAGAACCAAGTCCTTGCTGGGGGGCTTAACATGTGGCAGAAGTTATGGGAGCAGTCAGGAAAGTGTGGTTTATTATTAATGAGAGTAGCAGTTCACTGAGGGCCCTGCTAAGGTCAGAGATGTTTTTTGCCTCTTACTCCAGGGGAGTGATATCAGGGGTTACAGAGAAATAAAGCTTTCCCTGCCTCTGAGACAAGTCTGGTGGAAAGATCCATCTCAGACTGGGCAGGCTGGTGTTATTAACTGTGTAGGGTACAGCAACAGGACAACCCAGGTTGGAGGGCTTTTGCTGCTTCGCGATACCCTTCTCCACCCACGGGTAGGTGACCCAGCAGGCAGAAAGCCGGGGTGATGGACTCATGTGTGGGCTGTGCCTGGCAGGACCATGCAGGAGCGTGGGGAGAGAGCAGTGCTACCGCAGCAGGAATATCCTCAGCGCCCTGGACATCTCCCCATCACCGTGTGGGCCTGAGCAGCCCACACACATCACATTCTGGGAGACTCCAACCCACAGCCGTCCCTAAGCAGTGAACAGGGCAAAAGTCCTGCCCCCCGAAAGGAGCTCAGCGCCTCCTACTTAATTTAGTAGGAGAAGCACAACTTCCTTTTGCTTTTTCTCAACAGAAAAAATGGAGAATGGAAGATGGCTGAGCTCCATGGCAGATCTCTAGAACATCCAAAGTCTAGCAAGCATTCTGCTGGTCTTCAGGATCTAAAAATTAGTTTTCAGGCCTTGCTGTTGGAAAAGACTTCTTGTTTAGAAACAGAGCAGTAAAAAGTCCTGCTCTGGCACCAGTGGGACATCGGTGGGATATCAGGTCTCAGCCAGCTGTTTGTGGTGGTGATGTGACATCCCTGTGTGCTTGCAGACCTCAGGCAGTGTCGCTCAGCCACAGTTCCCCCTGGCACAAAAGCAAGCAGGTCCCTATCCCTGCAGAATGATGTTCCACTACAGCTTTTGCAGTTAGACGTTTGCTGTCTTTGAAGAGGACAAGGAAATTCTGCACAAGGTTTTCGTTAGGAGAATTTTAAATTGAAACCACAAATATTTACACACACATACATATAAATATATATACACACATATATATTTATATATATATATACACATATATATATATGTACCCAGCACTTGCTACTTACCAACTTTCTGTGTCTGTCCTCAGAAACAGAAATAGTTGGAAATATCCAACTATTTCTCATGATAGACCAAGGAGGTCTGCCCTGTACCATCTTAACCTCATAATCACTATGCAAAAAAAAAACCAAATGCAGAGAATATTTCATGGCATATATAAAGCCAACACAAAAAATAACACATATGAAAAGTACAGATGCCAGATGCTTGATATCTGGAATATTCTGCTTATTTACACAAATAAAAGTGATGTTTCATTGCGTAGTTCAGTGCATGCTTTCTTTTATTTTTTTATCAACTCCAAAATCTGTTATAAATGGTTCATGCATTTTTCAAATGACACACTAACTGTTGCTTGAATAAACAAAGTGCATTTTCCTTCATCCCTGCCTGTTCCATTGGCTTTGCCTGAAATGCCAATGAGGAACTTTTGTTTGCAAGACTCGTCACAGAAAGATAACGGTGTGAATTCTGTCCAGCAGTGTTTGCACAAGCACCAGCAGCAGAACTAACACGAATACTCTTGGGAATTTGTTTCTACAAGGTTAATGTCAGAAATGATTTATTGAGGCCTTCCTCCTGCTTGCCAGTCTGGCATTCATCAAGTGAGTAAACATACCCCCCAGCCCCCCTCTCCATGATTTCAGAGTGCTCTGAGACTGATCACTGAGCAAACACTTCATTTCTGAGTCAATATTTTGGGAGTAATAAATCAAATTGTATTTATTGCCACAAAATTTAGGTTGAAATACTTTGAATAAAAATCAGAGGACTTTTCAAGACAAATTGAAGAGAAATCCATTTTTCCTGCTGATGCACTGAAGTTGTTCAGCAAAGTGGCAAGATAGTTGATCCAGCTAAAGATACATTCACATTATATAGAATAATTTTAAAAAATCCCAAAAACAACCCAGTTGGTTTTTTTATGAAATGACAGAAATTAATATTTCTGTCCTCATGTGCTCCCATTTTGAGAAGAAATAGAATTTGCATGGTGCTGCCACATACTTGTGCTATGGAAATGTCCCTTCCAATATTTTCACCATTAATTGTTGTTCCTGAGACTGACTTACTTTCTTTCTTTCTTTCTTTCCTTCTTTCCTTCTCTCTTTCTGTCCTTTTCTGTCTTTCTGTTTATTTTCTTTTTCCTTTCCTTTCCTTTCCTTTCCTTTCCTTTCCTTTCCTTTCCTTTTTCTTCTTTTTTCATTTAATTTCATTTATTTTCATTTCTTTCTCTTTAATCTGTTTTCTTTATGAAGTGTACACTGAAATGGATTCTTCCTTTTCTGTCATAAGTGATAACTATAGAAATCTGGATACACAGGGTCCTACTGAATTGCAGGTAGAGCTCCCAGAACCAAGGAAGCTCTCAAAGAATTTAATTTATACATTCTAGTCACAGCCAAAGCTACTTTCCCTCACTCTCAACAGATTTTAGGTGGTTTAAAATTATCAAAGAACCTGAGACAGAGGATTGAAACTGGCAATACCTCTACATCAGTATCAGATGCAATTTTGCTCTGTTCAAATGCCAGCTTAAAGCGTTCTTGTTAATGTGAGAACATATTAGAACATTAAGCCATAAAAAACGGATAAAGGGTGTAAGACTTATGGTTGGACTTGATGATCTTGAGGGTCTCTTCCAACCCAAATGATTTCATGATTCTCTGATCAGCTGTGCACAGACACACACTTGGCAAATGGCTGCATTCATTGAAAGTCTTTTGCTCCTGGTTTTTCACTCTGCTGGCAGCTGCTGACCCTTCAGCACTGCCAGGACTTGAGCACTGCCCCATCTGCTTTGTGCAGTGGTATTCAGATCAGTTTAAACACCCTTCTCCCCAGGGGTGTCACGTGCTGTCCCTTTGCTGGCAGCCCTGTGGGAATTCTGAGCAGCCACAGGTCACCTGGGACAGACATCTGCCCACACTCTGGGGCACCTTGGGGCTCTCCTTCTATGCTGTTCTTTTTTCTTCTCTCTGGTGTCTTCCTCCTGCCTCTGCCCTGCAGTGTTCAGGTCCAGTTTGCCTTCCAGCCCCTGAGACAAGAGATTCTATGGGCTTTCTCTGTGCATGTCTGCTTCAGTTAAAAAACACTCTTAGTCAAATTTGTGTGCAGATTCGTAGAGGAACTAGAGAAGCTAGAAGGAGAAAGCACTTTGCAGTACTTTTTAAAATATGGTCAATTCCTCACCTCCTCTTGTGAAGCACCCTAATTCCTTCCTTAAGTATGAGATGGTGAGCCAACAGGTACAATAGGGAACAGGATGCAAAGTGCCATGTTTCTTTTTTGCTGTCAATCTATTCACTGGAGATTCTTAAGCTCTGTGTGCCTCTTTGGACCAACAGATTCTCAGACTTCTTAGTCTTTCTTCTGTCCCCTGGAGGTTAGTTAGATTCTTCTTCACATCATTTAAACACCTCCAGGGATTGGTGACTCCACTGGGAAGTTGTAGAGAAGCTTCTTCCTGGGAAGCGTCTTCCAGGGCTTGGAAATGAAGAAATTTTTCCTAGTATCCAATCTAAACTTCCACTGGTGCAATTTAAGGCCATTTCCTCATCTTATCACTCATGTCCCAATAGCCATGGCAGCTGCTGAATCCTACTCTCTCTTTTAGTCCGCCATGGCTGAATCAATCCCTCCGGGACACGAGACAGCAGCTCAGTAGCAGATTTGGAAAGGGACTGCAAACTCCTGATGGGAGCCCAGGCTGCAGGAGGGAGTAATGGGGCTGCAGAGAGCAGCTACTGGAAAGGCCACCCAAAAGAGGAGGACTGGGCTGCCGGCTGTCTCTCAGACTTGACTTTTCACAGCCAAAATAAGGAAAAGCACCTGATATTCCAAAAAGAGGGAGAAGAAGGAATGAGGCCCTGTGCAGTGTCCTGGTGCATCCCGAAGGTGGCAGGGCTCTGGCAGAAGCAGACTCTGCTCTCTAGAGAGAGGGACCTTGAGAGGTCGAAAAAGTGACACCCAGCTCATCCCATGACAAACTGAGGGCCGGCTTGGCTGACGCTGACAGGGTGAATTACTGGTGTCTCAGAATAAGATCTGCCCTTTCCCTGCTTTGGTTATAAAAGCATTCTCTGGGGAGGTATGGATGGCTCCTCATTTCTTTTGGCTCTGCTCAGGCCACAGCTGTAGCAACATGATTGTTTTGTGAGTGGTATTTTTTGTCATAACTTTCATAGGCTGGGACCTCTTCAGCTGATTTTTTCAGTGTTATATATATATATTTATATATTTATAAATGTATATATATATATTCCCTCCTGCTCTGAAAAGCCTCTTCCCCATCTCCAGGCCTCCCCTGCACCCCTCCTTTCAAGATGTACAGTTGTATTGTGGATCTCTTGCTCATGACTCTGTAAATGCTTTATGCTTTCCTCCTGGGGCTGACAGCCCTTCCCACACTGCCAAATGGCAGCAGAAAGAAGAAAGGCTGTCAGCCCAGGCTGGAGGCTTTCTTTTCTGCTGTGGTCCCCCAGGTCTTTTTCTTATAAACATTACTAGTGTGAGGCCAAGGAAGAGATTGTGTTAAGTCTTTCAAATAAACTTTTTGGACTATATGTGCTGCTGGCTTCTGCCAAGAGCAGCTTTCCTCACCGCAGCAGGGGACAGATGTCCCACTGGTCCTTTAGCCATGCTACTTTACCAGGTCTGTTTTTTTTCTCCATGAGCACTGCTATCAACCCTCCTGTAACCATGCCAGCCTTGAGCCCAGGGCTGAACAAGGAGAGATTAATAAAATCATAGAATCATTGAATGGTTTGGGTTGGAAGGGACCTTAAAGACCATCTAGTTCTACTCCCCCTGCCATGGGCAGAGACACCTTCCACTAGACCAGGTTGCTCAGAGCCCCCTCCACCCTGGCCTTGAGCACTTCCAGGGGTGAGGCATCCACAACTTCTCTGGGCAACCTGTGCCAGTGCCTCACCACCCACAACAATAAAGAATTTCTTCCTAATATCTAACCTAACATCTTTCAGTTTATTAAACTTTATTATGGGTGAGCTTGTGATTTTCTTAGCTGCTGCACTTGGTACAAACCATAATGTATAGCCCAGAATTGGTAGAATGTGCTGCTGGACAAAGCCTTCACCATCAGTAGCTGAGGTACCCGAGTGGAGGGCAGGGCTGGGAGCGGCTTCGAGCAGCTGGGGCCAGGGTGCAGCTGCCACTAGGTGTCAGCCATTCCTTGCTGCAAGACAGAAGACCTTCGAATACAAGAAAAATCCTTGAAAAACCAAGTATCTGCTTTTCCATGGCACTCCACTTATCATCCCTTACCAAGTACTTGAGCGAGAGTGCCTCTGAGCTGCTTTGGAAGAAAACACTTCATCCATTAAAACATTTATCGTCAGGTTGTTTCTCTGCACAGTAATGTTTTAAAACTTAATATTGTAGAAGCAGAAGCAGTCTGCTGAATGATTTGCATCTATTTTGCAGGACGGATGTTTTTCCCTTCCTCAGAGTAAGCTCAGGAAATGAAAGAACCAGACAGGAAACTAGCTAAACACTGATGGAAATGTAAGATGAAGATATTTATATTGCCAGTGTATTGACAAGCCATTGTCAATTGTTTGGGTAATTGTTTGGGGGTTTTGTTTTGGTTATTTTTAAGGTTTTAAGCTATTGATTTAAGAATGGACAATATTTAAGTAAAGTATTGCTTTTCTGAGCCTTCCAAGTAGATCTAATTAATAAGCAGTTTCCCTTCTGGAAGGAAACACAATAACAAAATCAAAGTTACAAATTACAGTAAACTTTCTGGTGCAATATTATTTGTCTTTGGCATTTAACCTGTTTACTCTGGTGTTGTACCTAACATCTGGAACACAGGAGATCCCTGCTCCCCCAAAAAACTAGGAAAAGACAACAACGGTTTCTCAGTGATACCTTAGTGTGTGAGTCTTCATTTGCTGCTGCTCCCGTCTACGCCAGCTTTGTGCTCTTCCAGCCCCGTGGTGACTGTTTGGTAGGCTGCTCCCAGAGCATAAAACAAAACATCTGGTTGCTAACAACACAAAGCTGTTACAACAGCTGGAGTCTGCCAGGATGTGCAGGACCTCTGGTCAGAAATCATTTCCCAGCTGCAGGAAATAGTTAGTGATATGGGATCTATTGCACCAGCTCAGCATCAGCTGAGAGCTGCCTGACCTGCACCCATCCTCTCACCCATTCCTCTTGGAGAGGTGCAGCAGGATGGCATGACCCTGCTGCAGCCGGGACCATGCTCTGCCTCACTTCTGTTGCAGCCAGTGTTGGCTGTGCAAGCACACAGACATGCTTTGCTCTGTACACAAGCCACATCAGTATCTGGCAGACTGGTCAAGCCATCCTAGCTTCAGAGAGAGGCTGAAAACTCCTGGCCTGTATTATGAGCCAATTAGTCCAAGCATGCTGAAAAGGGCACTATGGAGCATCAGCACCACAGCTGCTGTGGGGCTGTGTAATGGGGCATTCACCCGCAGGTGAGCAGTTCACATCTGGACTCAGTCATCCCAGATAAAGGATTAGGGAGTTACCAACAGCCCTACTGAAGGCTTTGCTGTTGTAGTTGAGACTGGGGAAGCTGGAAGCAGTCAGGCAGTTGTCACTTCACTCTCACCCATTCCTACAACCTTGCAGGTAGACACAGCTCTGGCCTGATGGGGATGATGGTGCAAGAGGGCTTGGGAAGCAGCTCCACAGGGTGATGCCTGCACCATACCACAAGTAGTTGTACTGGCAAAGTGAAGGAGGAGCTGAAATGTGGCACCATTATGGGAATGAGTGGGTGAGGAAACCACCACTGAAGCCAGGGACCGTATTTTTATGTTACTGGAGCTTAGGCTGCTCCTGATTGCTGACAGCAAAACTCTGGCCTCCTTCTCTACAAACTCCCTAACATTTGCTTTCTTTAAAGATAGCTTTAAAAAAAAAAACAAGACAAAACCAACCAAGTAAAAAACCCCAAGCCTAAATATCAAAACAATCACAAAAATTCCTCATAAAGGCTAATTTTTTTGTGAGCATTGTGTACAGATACATACTTCCCTCAACAGGCAAACCTGAGTTGATTTGTCATCCCCATGGCTTGGGGAGCTTGCTCACCATTCAGAGCCACTCCAGCAATCCATTCTCACTTCATAGGTGATGCCCTGAGACACCTGATGTGAGAGATGTGTGTGAAGGTGAGCATCCCTAAGAAAGGCCTGGAGCAGCCAACACCGTCTTGAATGCCACAGCTGAGGTTTTCGGGTGGTATGAACAAGAGGGAAATCCTGCTGCCTCTCCCAGCTCTTTTATGTTTGTTACAGTTAACTGTAGCTTTATTAAAGAGTCATTAGGATAAGTTTGAGAGATCTCATTAATCACCAGCCTGAGAACATTACAATGAGGAGCTGCCAAAGGCATGAGCAAATCACTCATAATTACCAGTTTTAGATGCTGCTCTTCAAAACTTGATTAGCTAGATACACAGGTGATAGTTGTTACTCTTCTTTATAGCACACCCTCACTATTATCCACTCTAGTCTGATTTAGGTTCTTATTAGAATAACATTCTGCTAATTAAGTAATCCCACACAGAGAATGTTTCATGATGGAGACAATTAAATGGGCTTAGATGATTAATATTGCATACTGTTCTATCAGTGTCAAGAGAAATTGGTGAGGGATGCACACAAAAAGCACCTCCTTGCTGTCCCCATACATCCCAACTGTATAGAAATGACAAACAGGAATGAAAAGTAGAGCATTAATAAGCTTAAGTTCTTAGAAAACCATTGCTAGAAAATGTAGACATTCAGTTGAATCTCTCTTCTGAAGGGCTGAAATGACTGAAATCACCCATAGGAATGAACTAATTTCAAGCAGGTTACTAAGATTAGGATTTTCCCCCTCCAAAAGCCACTAATAGTTCCCATACACTGAACAGGCTGGTGGTGACGCTGCCGTCCTCCACCATACACTCCGGATCTGAACGCTCATGCTTTGGATGTACATATTCCATAACACCTGAAATAAAAAGAGTCTTATAGGAGGTGCTGCTCTTCTCAGGAGCCACATCACAGCAGGGTTAGAGCAGCAGCGGGCTGTGTTTCCATATTGCCTTCCCGTTGGGATTTGAAGACATGCTCCCACAACACCAAAGCTCCAGCTGCATCCCCAGCCAGCACCCAGGACCTGTGTGCTGTCTTTGAAAGGGTTTCTGTCCACCCCATGTGCAGAAACATGAACATACTTTCACTGTTGCCCAAGGATGTCTTGTTCTCAGTTATAAGCTCCAAACCATGCTGGATTAACCCATTCAAAGCATCCTTTCACCACAGCACTAACGTTTCAGTCCTTCTTTCAGGGGAAAAAAAGCACTTCCAACAATGCTGAAGCCTATTTAAGAAACAAATTCACCAAAAACGTGAAGGCTGCCAGGAATTCTTTAGTTATCCACAGAGGTTAAAGTTTTATTTTGATATAAAAATTAAATAGCAAAGTTGTTTTGGTTTTTTTACAGTGATAAATTAGCAATTTACAGTACATACATTGAAGTAGATACACTTTCTGTACACCCCAAAACAATCAGTGTCTATTTCCTTAAAATTCAGGAAAAGGAGCTAACTTGTCTGTTTCATGTAAGAGCTAAGCTTGTACCTCTCAGGCAGATGCTTCTGCAACCTGCAGTGCCAAGAGCACAGGCTGAGGGGGGAGATGGGAGCAGGGACTGCGCAACCGAAGGAAACGCCTGCAAAGTTTCTGGTTGTATAACCACAGCAACTGCACTTCCGAGACAGGATTAGTCACAGCAGTTTTGGCTTTAAGCTCATAACAATGTTGAAATGGGAGAACATAAGGGTTGCTGATACCTGCTCTTTGCAAGAGCCAGTTTTCAGGCTGTCTGCTGTGACTTCCCACCCGTACAGCCCCAAAATGCAGTCAGGTAAACGCATGTGGGTGAATACATTGATGGAATGGTTTAATTGATGCAACAACTAATTTCACTTTGGGTCAGTACAGTGTTCCCCCAACTGCTGGGGAAAGATGTTTCTTCAGGAACAACAGCTGGTGTCTCCCCTTAGCCTACCTCTTTCCCACAGCATTTGAATCCCTCACATGCTTTAATGGAATATCCCCCCCACGTCCCTCCTAGGGCTACACAGTGCCATCCTCATCCAGCTCACTGTGTCTCACATCACCAGGGGCATCCCTCTGTCAACAGTTCACAGGGTCACAGGCAGAGATGCAGGGATTTGATAACAGCACTCCTTAACATTCACTTCTGTGTACATAACAAGGTTAAAAGTGGCATTTATTGAATCAGTCTGCTCAAACATGGGTCTTATTGGCCAGGAGAGCATCCAAAGTGTTTCAGAGTGAAGGACACCTTGAGTGAACATGACGCCTTGGCACAGCCAAATACTAGGTTACAAGAAAAGGGTCATACTGCACCCTTGCTCCTTGAAAGCCAACATACAGCTGCTGACTTTACATTCCTCACTGCAGCAGCAGAAAGACTGCATGATGGAGAAGCTCAGCCATCTGAAGATCTCACACTTGCAAAACCCCTTGTTCACAAAGGAATAACCAGATCCAAACACAACACTAACAGCAAGAGACTTTATGGAGAGGGTGAAAAGGCCCAGCTGGAATGTGGTGTTGGCCAAGACAGTGCTTGTGTGTCTTGAGCAGAATGTGTCAAGTTGTCACTTGTTCTGCTGGAGAGGGAGCCCAACCGCAAAGACTGCCACTAGGGTTTGTTTGGGATCTGTTTTTTTGTTTTTAAAATGAAAAAAAAGTTCTTTAGCACATGTTTCGACACTCACATTGAGACAATACATGCTTCTGGGACGGATTAGTGCTCACTTCCAGAGCTGGAGTGAACTGTGGTTTGGGAAGCACATGGGCACCTGTGTGAAAAGCAAGTACTTTAATAAACCAGCATCTGTTTTCAGCTGCCCTGGAAGATCATGGGAGTTGGGGCACCGGGGGGATGCTCTGCAGCTGATCAGGTTCCACACAAACAAAGGATGCAAAAGCTTGGGGCACACAGATAAAACCAAAGGTCTTTCAAAGGGATAGAGCATCAGAACAGTGTTCTCTTAAGTGCTTCTGGGCTATTTGTATTTGCATCACCTTTCTTACTAGCCAAACAAGTCCCTGACACTATGTTCAGCTCCCCATGAGCACAAGCCGATGCCTCCTCAAATAAAAGGATAGGAAAACTCAACTGTTGCTTTGAAACAGCATTATTCACCAAGAAGTTGGATCTCTTGGATCCCTTTACAAAAACTGGAAAGGTCTTTGTTGCTCCTGAGGACTGAATGCCAGCTCACATTCTGTGTGTAAATATACATTTAAAAAAGTCTCCGTAGCTGTCAGTGAGCAATTGAAGCATCGTTCTGAGGCAGTCAGCTGTACTGCAATGTCATGGGCTGAGAATCTTCTTTTAATTGCAACTGACACACATAATTATACAACTGATCTCTGTGAACACGAGGTTGCCAAGAAACTTAACATTTTGCTTCTCCCCAGACTGGCGTCTATAGAGAAGATACCATCACACTGAATGAAATACATTAAGACTTAATTGCTTCATACAATGAGTCTCCAGAGAGAGACAAGTAAGTTTGCTTGGAGAAATACAGCATTGTTTGAAGGTACCTTCAACTAATTTTTCTCTTTTCTGAAGGAAGGAACACTATATTGTTAAGACATTTTTTAAAGCTTATAAATGCAGCAGAATAAAGTGGTCTGCTAGAAATAGCAGGAGCACCTGAAGGGGCAGGAATGGAAGCAGATGGATAATGATAATAGATTCAGAAGACCATACACAGTTTCCCACTTTGAGCTGATTCCTCTGCTTTTGAGGATAGCCTTGAGTGAAGTTTTTGAAATTTACAAATATTGATAGAACCACAGAATAATTCAGGTGGGAAGAAACACAAGGAGGTTCAAATTCCCACAAGGCAGAATCAACTCTGCACTCAGATCAGGTTACAAATGGTAAAAAGAATGAGTCAAAATTATTAATAGGCCATTAGATGACTTAAAAGTCATCCTCATTAATACCTCACCAAATACTACTCATCATGGGTAAGACCTGTGAAGTCCATTTGCTATTTGTTTCAGGATGTGATCCCTGACTGAATTGTACAGTGTATTGGAACACCAGAATTCCCCAGGGCATAAAGACGGAACCCTTATCAAGCCCTTCCTTCTCAATGCTGAACTCAGAAAGAAGACACCTAAGTGAGGTCCTGGGTGCTCCATCTTCTTGTAACTTGGTAACTGGACCCTAATTAAGCCCAGAATTTGGCCCCAGACTGCCTTTCCTCCATCAGCTATAAGATGATGAATGGAAAACATCATCTCACAGCTATGGGCTACAGCACCTCAGTTTCTAAAGACTTCAAGGTTTCAGTAAATGCATCCTGCTTAAAAAAAAAATTAAAAAAAAAAGGAAGATAACATGTTTGGGTATTTCACAGCTTTTAAAGCCTCCCTGGGCTCTCCTATTTTGGGCAGCATGGTTTATGGCTATTGTATCTGCAGCATGTTCTTTTTGTTGTTTATTCTTTAAGGCTTCTTTTTTTCCCCCCATCTCCAGAGACAGGTTATGTAACCACCTCCCCACTCTACTCCCAACATATACACAGCAATGCCTTCACATGACCAGTCCTACAAAGGAGAGCAGTCAGACCACCGGGATGTTGTCCTTTTCTCATACCACAGTCTCGTTCCCTTTGCCGGGTTTCACCCAACCATCTGCTCTCTTCTCCCGTTTAACTTTTCCTGAGTTCACCAGCCTGTTGGAGCACTTCTGCCACGTGTGCAGAGTTTTGGCTGACCAGATCCACATACCTGATGTAATACCCACCAGAAGGGACATGAAAATTTTGAGCATCTCCACTGCCATGTTCGAATCATCTGCCGAGTAGCGGAAAATGGCCCAGTTGGAGATTTCGTAGAAATAACAGGCAATGACACATGTTGCTGGGACAGTGTACAGCACTGAAAAGACCCCGATTTTGACCATCAGTCTTTCCAGTTTGTCAGTTTTAGTTCCATCTTTCTGGAGATTAGACCTGATTTTAAATAAGGCCACGAGTCCTGCTGCAATGAATAAAGTCCCAATGACCAGGTAGGTAAAAAGCGGAGCCACAACAAAGCCCGTCAGCGCATCCAGGTTCTGGTTCCCAACATAGCAGAGGCCGGTGAGCTCATCTGCATCTACAAGTCTCATAATCAAAATGACAATGGTCTTCACGGCCGGGATGGCCCAGGCTGCGATGTGGAAATAGGAGCTGTGCATTTCGATAGCTTCATGGCCCCACTTGAGTCCCGCAGCCAGAAACCACGTCAGTGTCAGAATAACCCACCAGATGGAGCTAGCCATCCCGAAAAAGTACATCAGCAAGAAAATTATCGCACATCCTGTGTTCTTAAGACCTTCTTGGATAAGAACAGGTTCTGCTGCCTCTTCAAAATCACAGGATATCCTTTCCCGGCCCACAGTTAGCCTCACAATATAAGCAATGCTATAAATATTGTAGCACATGCTCAAAAATATGATTGGACGCTCTGGGTAGGAAAATCTGGATGAATCAATCAGGAAGGTCAGGACCGTGAAGGCAGTCGAGATGAAGCAAAGACTGGCCCATATGGCCATCCAGATATCTGTGAATTCCTTAGCTGACCTGCTGTACAGACCAGCATCATAGCCACACTTCAGGACACAGCTCAAGCTTCTCTTCACCCAAATGTACTGATCCGAGTTAGATCCCATGCCGTGGCACTCTTCTCCAGGCTGCAAGGAGGTCTTGCTGTGAAGGGGAACCTCTTCGTCTCCTGGGCCCTCCATGCACATGTGGTTGTGATCATTCTGGGGTGGGAATTTGCTGCAGTTTAGGCTGTCTGGCCAGGCGAACCCAAATTCTTTTAAAACAGGTTCACATCTTCTTTTGACAGAGAGGCACATGCCTCCACAGGGACCTATGGGGATGTTAATCTTCTCTGTGCACATTGGGACATAAACCGAACACAGGAAGAACTGGAAGAGAGAAACAGAAATCACAAGTGCGTCAGGGGAAAATGAAACAGGTTGAAATAGAACAAGTTTTCTTTTTTTGCCGTTTTAGCAGTAATATTTGGTCCTTTGCCTTAAAAAAAACCAGGAAGCAGCGAAAAACAAATAAACCAAGAACAATAAAAACAAAAGAGAAAAAAAATAACAACATTGTCTTCTTTCAGTTCAAATGTGGTCCGAAGCCAAAGCCTGAACATTTTACTCCCTAGATTAGCTCCATGTAAATTTAGCCCATCAGTTCCAATGAAGCAAGTGGGATTTAGCCAGATTTAAACCTCAAGGGTACAATTTAAGAAAGCAGAAAACCAAACTAAAGTGGTTTAAACAAATACATATATCTGTTCTGAGCCTTGCCTGGATGTTCCAGCTAAGAAACAAATTGGAAATAAAAAAAAGCATTTACTGAAATACTTTGGTTCACGATCCTCCTAGAAAAACGTATTTCTCTTATGATAAGGTCACGTATGCATTTACAACAGTAATAAAATATTGTAGTTTTCTCGTCTTTTGAATAATCGTAATTCGGCGACGCGACGCCGTGAGAGGAATTGCGTGCTGACTCGGGAACTCTGCCCCGAGAAACAAGCTGGGTTTTGTTTGAGGAAATCCATGCCCGTGGGGAGGACAGGGATCCGGCCATTCGCCTGGGAAAGAAACTTTCGCGGTGAAGCTCCCGGCGGGGTCCCGAGCTACCCCAGCTCCCCGCGGCCAGCTCCGCTCGGTCCGCATGGAATCGGGCGCGGCACCTGGGACACGGCTGGGACGGAGGGCAGCGGCCGGGACGGAAAGCTCCGGGAGTCGCCGCAACGTCCGCGAGCGGGCGGGCGGGGGGCACCGCGCTGCGGCGGATGCTCCTCGCCGCGGGCAGCCGGGACACCGCCGGGACACCGCCGGCTCCCAGAACCTCCGCCCAACGTCAGCCGCGCTCTCTCCCCAGCCAGCCAGGAGCGACACTGCGAGGCGGCGGGACTTTCGGGTTAGTTTAGTACTGAGTCGAGAGGATGGGGATGAGGATGGGGGTGCTGGGGGACAGCAGCCGGCCCGGGGATCGCACGGCCCCGTTGTGTGTCGTCCCCACCTCGTCCACGCACCCAGGTCCCCCCGCAGCCCCGACGCACCTGGAGCTGGCTGGAGCATCCGTACTGGATGAGGGGGGTGAAGGTGGTGAGCTGCAGCTCCGCGTCCGCCTGCAGCTCGTGCCCCACCAGGTTGGGCATCTTGGTGACATTGTAGCCCAGGTTCTGGCACATGGCGATGCGGATGGCGTCGCAGCGCCGCTCCTCCTCGTCGCCGAAGCCCCGCGCCCCGCCGAGCAGCCCCGCCAGCAGCACGGCC